>NW_013667543.1:196696-217786 GCF_000517525.1 Limulus polyphemus
TAAAACTATATTACTTTAAACACTTGCAAGTCATGATTTCACATGAGTTTTCTTTTTTATCATATTATGAAAGAAAAAAAAAATTAAGATTTTACTTTTAAGTATCAACTTGCTTTATAGTTCTGTCTGATGCTTATATTTTGAATAAAAGTGCTTGAAACATATCGTTATATTTCTTGGGCAATATTTTACATCTTTTCATATTATTTTCTATTTTTGGTCCTTTTTTTCTAATGCAGAGTTTCTTTTTTTGTTTATTATTTTCTTACATAGTATTTATGATAACTCTCAATAGCATGTGATTTCCCTTTTCAAAATTGTGTTCTAAGAAACTGCAGTGATAAATCACAATTCTTCATAAGTTTGAACTTACTTGGACCATGGTAATTTTCTTTTGTGGTAAATGTACAAACTAATGGTTGGGTGTGGTACACAACAAATTCAGTTAGCTACTTAAGTAAACATGTATTTTATATATATACAATGAAAACATATTTAAGGGTTTATATAAATAAGTAGAAAATGGTGTACATATATTGATTATTCTGAAACCTGCATTTACTCCTTTCAAAAGGAACAAGCAAAAATTGCTAAGCTGGGTCTTGAAATGAAACTTCTTACATCTGAAATGGATGCAGAAACAGAAAAATATTCATCAACGGACAACAATGACATAGTTTTTAGAGCACGTAACATGTCTCAAATGGCCTTTTCAATGTACCAGTTTACTCGTGGGGAAGGAGATTTGAAAACAACTCAAGTAAGTGAAGCTATAAAATTTATAAGCCACTTAAATATGTGAATCTAGTATTTTTGCCAGATTTGAAAACAACCTATTATTAAGGAGATTTAAAGGCATCTCAGTTATAATGTGAGCCTACAGTCAATGAGCAACATTTAAAAGCAAGTGCTAAAGTGCAAGACTGTAGAATATTAATGAGATTTAAAAACATTTTGAGTAAGTGCACCCAGAATCAAAATTTAGTATAATGAGGGTTATTCTCACCTTAAAAGAAATATGTTCCAGGCCATTTGCACTCTTGAAACTACTTTCCTTATCATCTATCATACTCTGTCTGATGGCCTCACTACACGACTTCCATTGTAACAAGCTTCAGCAAAGTTCAATCTTAGACCACATATTCTGACAGACCTTTCACTGTATGTGAATATGATAATTTACAAGGCCCAATAATCGATTGGAATGACATCAGGGGATTTGCCAGATATCTGATCCAATGTAATTACCATGATTTAAGTTTCTTCAGCCATCTTTCTCATGAAAACAGTCGTTGATTTTATTTTATACGTGACTGGAATCTTGTGAATGTTAATTAACTTAAAATTCTTGTTTATTACTTTGTTAGCAGTACCAAAATGTATGTCCAGTTTCATTACAATGGCTTTTGGAGGCACAAGGTTATTTTTCTAATCATATTTGTGGATAAGTGTATCACTTTCTTCTGGCTTGTGGTATGGTTTCAGAGTTCATTGCTATACTAATCATTCTGTTATGAAAATTTTTCTACATCCATGAAGATTAATAGTAAACCTTCATTCTTCAGAATGCGTAGTTCTTTGACTTGATGTCGTTAAAAAATTTGAAAGGGCTGTGACATCCAGCCTTAATTTTCTCATGGATAATTGAACTGTTGGGAAGTTACCGTAATCCAAACTTATAGGTGCAAACACATCACCCCAAGCACAAAGCATGGTTCACACCTTAGTGCTCAAATCTGTGAGCTGTTGGTCACCAGGAGTAACAAAATTTGACTTGGCGATCATATCTTAATTTCTAGTTGCCATCGGTGACTTTTAGGATGGGAATGCCAGATACAAAAATATAAAATGGGATTTATTTGTGTAAAATCAGTAAAAACATAATTGTATAGTGATGAAAGGATAATGCTATATCCTGTGTCAGTATTTGTTATACTCTAATTGTATCCTGTGTCAGTACTTGTTATACTCTCTAATTGTATCCTGTGTCAGTATTTGTTATACTCTCTAATTGTATCCTGTGTCAGTATTTGTTATACTCTCTAATTGTATCCTATGTCAGTATTTGTTATACTCTCTAATTGTATCCTGTGTCAGTACTTGTTATACTCTCTAATTGTATCCTGTGTCAGTAGTTATTATACTCTCTAATTGTATCCTGTGTCAGTACTTGTTATACTCTCTAATTGTATCCTGTGTCAGTACTTGTTATACTCTCTAATTGTATCCTGTGTCAGTATTTGTTATACTCTCTAATTGTATCCTGTGTCAGTAGTTATTATACTCTAATTGTATCCTGTGTCAGTACTTGTTATACTCTCTAATTGTATCCTGTGTCAGTAGTTATTATACTCTAATTGTATCCTGTGTCAGTACTTGTTATACTCTCTAATTGTATCCTGTGTCAGTATTTGTTATACTCTCTAATTGTATCCTGTGTCAGTATTTGTTATACTCTCTAATTGTATCCTGTGTCAGTATTTGTTATACTATCTAATTGATCCTGTGTCAGTAGTTATTATACTCTCTAATTGATCCTGTGTCAGTAGTTATTATACTCTCTAATTGTATCCTGTGTCAGTACTTGTTATACTCTCTAATTGTATCCTGTGTCAGTATTTGTTATACTCTAATTGTATCCTGTGTCAGTACTTGTTATACTCTATAATTGTATCCTGTGTCAGTACTTGTTATACTCTATAATTGTATCCTGTGTCAGTACTTGTTATACTCTCTAATTGTATCCTGTGTCAGTATTTGTTATACTCTCTAATTGTATCCTATGTCAGTATTTGTTATACTCCCAAATTGTATCCTGTTTCAGTTTTTGTTATACTTTATAATTGTATCCTGTGTCAGTACTTGTTATACTCTCTAATTGTATCCTGTGTCAGTGTATATTATACTCTCTAATTGTATCCTGTGTCAGTACTTGTTATACTCTCTAATTGTATCCTATGGCAGTGTATAGGATACAATTAGAGAGTATAACAAATACTGACATAGGATACAATTTGAGAGTATAACAAATACTAACACAGGATACAATTAGAGAGTATAATATACACTGACACAGGATACAATTAGAGAGTATAATAACTACTGACACAGGATCAATTAGAGAGTATAACAAATACTGACACAGGATACAATTAGAGAGTATAATATGTCAGTATTTGTTATACTCTAATTGTATCCTGTGTCAGTACTTGTTATACTCTCTAATTGTATCCTATGTCAGTATTTGTTATACTCTCTAATTGTATCCTGTTTCAGTTTTTGTTATACTTTATAATTGTATCCTGTGTCAGTATTTGTTATACTCTTTAATTGTTTTATCCTTTTTGGAACTCAATAAATTTGTAATTATGCATTGTACATTACATGTCACTTTCTTGCTGTCAAATAACCACAAAAACATTATGAGCTTTCACAACGAAAGCGTGTAAAGTCATGTGACTAAATTAATGGAAGACTTGGGACAAAATGATAACATCAAAATAAATTCATGACTTTGAAATAAAAAGAAATCATCAAATGACACAGACAGAGAAGATGAACAACCAAATCAAAAGCCAAATGCCAAAGACATTGTACTAGTAAAGCTGAAACAGTTACAAAAATCCAGAATCATTGATTTCAAATGTACTTTTGGCTCAAGATAAATGAACAATCTGATGGCCCTGTTCTCCTGTGTACTTTCTGCTTATCCTTTTAGAGAAAAGATAGCAGGTTCAACTAATGTGCTTAGCAGAAGTTTAATTGGTAGTTGAATTATCAGTAATATGTTATAGAAATCACTGAGGTATTGCACCTTGTTTTTAAGGTTTTGAGGTGTGTTTAAGTTTTTTTTTATTATTTTAAACTTCCATCATAGTTGAATGTTATGTGTTTTTAACATTACATCTTAGTTAGTACTTCATATTCGTAAATTAAGTTTACTCATTTTAATATTAGTATAATGCATTATTGAAAATTGTAACAACAGAATTAAGAATACTTCAGCTCACCCTTAATTTTTAATTGGCTATCAAATTACAAAAGCTAGAAGCAAGATGTTCCTATCTTTGAGTCCTGCTTCTGCACCAACATGTCACTGTATTAGCATATTAATCACTCTTAGAGAATACAATTACATAATCCTTTATATTTTAATCATTGCAATAGAGTTTATTGAGGTTGCTTTAATCAGCTAAAAATAATTAACCAACTTGTCTTGTAAAGTTAGGATGAATGATTATCTAGAATATTTTGTATTATCTTGAGATAAGTTTTTAAATTCAATACATGCTTTTATCATTGTTGTAAATGTTTATAAGACGAAACATATCAGGTGAAACTTCCATTATTATATAATGCCGTAACTACCTATTATTATAAAATAACAACTCTTTAATACTGTTCATTTTGCATCTTGTTTTTGTTTTTGTACTTTGAGAGGTAGTTTACTTATAGGTGAAAATTAGTGATTTGGTTAGAAATGGAGACACAAATACTTAAAACATAGTATTCAAGTAAAATTGGAGTCAACAATTAAGTACTAAGTCCACAAATAATTATTTTGAATGAAAAAATAACACTAAATATTACAGTACTATAAAACTTGGATATTTTCAACTGTCCTAAAAAAAATTTAATTTGGAGAAATTGTTTACATTATATGATGAAGTTTTGTGTTTACCTACAGTGTTGTTTTTTCTTTGTATTAGAATAACACTCATTTTAAATTTTTCATGCCACAATGAAGTATGGTCAAGCCAATATAATTTCTGTAGAATAGCCACTGTGGTATGTAACATAAGCCTGTAGAAAGTATTGTATATAACACAAGTTTGCTGCTAACTACATCCAATTCACAATGACGTTAATTAACTGTAGAACATCTGCACAAACTATTTTTAAAATATTTCTGGATGTACTTGGGAATGTATCTGTTTGGGAATGTTCTATTTGGGAAGATAAAACCAGGCAATTTTGAACTACTATATGAGGATTGAACTGTGCATCTCTTCTTGTGAAGCTTTTAGATCCTTATTAAAGATTTGTGAAATGTGATAAATCATTTTTTAGGATCTCTTCACTCAAGCAGAATTTTTTGCAGAGGAGGCAAACAAACTTTACAAGTTGATTCGTCACTTTTCATACCAGGTAAAACTTTTGGTGATCTAATATTATGTTTGGAGTACTTGTAGTGAAACATTGGCTGAAGTTTTAGATAGTTGTTAAATCATTCTTGGGACATTGTCAAACATAAAGTTTAGGAATAAAATGATATGTCATGTAAACATCATTCTGAGCAAAACAATTTGTACTTATTACATTACAGTGAAACAACATACCATTAATGGAAAAAGTTGTGATACAATTTCCTAGAAGCTCAAAATAGGGTTAAGGGATGTATTTTGTTAATTAACCGATTTTGATTAAACAATGAGTAATGTTTCCTCATAATAGCATCATTGAAACCAGTTTTTATGAATATTTTTGAAACAAAATGATTTATTCTTTACTTACTGCAAATACTACAATTATATGCCAATCTTCTTGGAAAAAAATTGAAATGTAATTCAATGATCAGATTTCGTTCAGAGGAGGAGCTATATTCAGTGCTCATAGTTAAAATGTATTACTATAAAGTTATTAATATAATGTTGTAAACTATAATTTTAATGTTTGCTAGAGGGAATTTGTCATTTTGATGACATCACAAATATAGTAATTTCAGTTAGTTTATAGAGACAAAGATACATTTTTTCTAAAAATGAGTAACCAGTTAGTGATGAGTAGTGAGTAATAAATGAGAAGTTGATGAATATTCAATGAGTGTTTCAGATTAGTGTTAGGCAGCAAGAGTTATTGCATCTATTCTGTAAATGAGTATGGACTACTGTTTCTTGATATCTTTTATTCATGAACTATGACATCTAGAAACAGTAGTCCATACTCATTTATGATGGAGATCTGAAACATATACATACGAAAAGGTAAGTAATGGAATCAAACAATAATCAGTCATATACATTCAGCTAATGCATTAGTACAGATTAGACGTGAATAAGATGGAGACAATGCTACTTACAACGTAAATAAGATGGAAACTGATAATGTATATTCCTCTATCCCCTCCTGAGTCATTGGTGAATCCCTGTGAACAATGGCTGGTAGAATACAAGTCCTTCGGAATGCAGTTAGTTTGTAATTGATTATGATGTTCTTTCCTCTATTCTGCTATTCAGTTACTTGATCAAAGCTAAGTAAGTTAGGCATAGGTACCATTAGCTAGGAATTTCTGTTGAAAATTTGAATTTTGTTTGTGAAATTAGGCCTAGAACTTGCATCAAAGTACCAGTAACAAACTTTATAGAAGAATTAGATTAACTGATTATTATTACACTATCTGGATATCACATTGTTTTTACCAGATAATCAAAAAGAATCCACCTAATGAAAAAAACATGTTACAACAACCATTGTCAGAATTGGGATTATTTTGGTAAAAATAAAATAGAAAATTTGAGAAAACTTCAACTTTCAAGATGACTTCATGAAGCAAGATTTGAAATTTATTGGAGTTGATGAAACAGTTAGGAGAAAAAGAAAGAGACGAAAAATTCAAAAAATATCAAGAAGAAAGAGATCAAAAATTAGAAGTTGTTGTAATATATGTTTTCATTGGGTGGCTTTTTTAATTATCTGGTCAAAATAATGCAAAATCTAGTCCACATAATGATAACAAATGAATTTATTTCTTCCATAATGTTTGCTACAGACTATGTTCACTTGGATACAAGCTACAAGTCTAAGTTCATATACATTGTTTCAACAAATTTCTCACTAATGGTACCTACACCTTAATTTACTTTGGTTTGGTTGATAAACAAACTTGTATTTCATTCAGTAACTGAGTAGCAAAATTAGATGTGATAACTCTCATTGTCTAACACTGAACTGAAACAATCATTGAATATTCACTAACTTTTCATTCATTACTCACTACTCATCATTAATTAGTTACTTGTATTTATAAACAATGTACCTTTATTTCTAGATACTGCCCAAAATTACTAGATTCTTGATGTCATGAAAATGAAGTGCTCCCTCTTGCAAACATCTAAATAAAAACATTAAAAATATAACTTACAGCAATAATAATAATACTTAGGTAAACAGTTTAACATTTAAAAAATAACAAAATTATCTTATTATGCCAAAAGCAAACAAAATTATTTTAAGATATTATAGCAGTTAAACATACCTATAATGTATTTAAACAAAAATTAAAAAGTATTTTCTCCTCTAATGATGATAAAGTGAAAATATAAAATTGTAACTTTTATTTTCTTATGATCAATAACATAAGCATTATATTGTAGGCCTACAAGCCAATGAGTACCAAAAATTTTCATTTTTGTACACATCAAGAAAGCATGTTGTTTAGCCATGCACATGAGTCAGTGTGCTTTGACACTAGTAGTATTCTCTCATTAGGTGCCAGGTGGCCAGCATAAAAAGGAACTCTTGGATTACCTTGATAAAGTGCCCACATTTGTCCAACAGTTACAGTTCACAGTAAAGAACCCTACTGTAGGGAAAGCAGCTACTTTTACTAAGGTAAAATCTGCTGAAAAATTAATAAGTTTTTGTGTATTCTATGGGTTTTGTCTGTTTAAATATTTTAAGAAATTTTTGATTAACTAATCCTGAGATGGTGAATTACTTTAAATTTCAGAAAGTTTTTGTTGTTACAAACTAAGTTTTTGGCTTAATATATTTTATTTAAACATTTTCTCATGGATAAACAATGTGTCTTATTAAAAAAACTTTGAAAAGCTTTAGTGAATCAGTATAAAGATACAGTGGACACTAATGTATAGTGTCTTACCAAATTTAAAGCTAAGTAGTTTTACATAGAGGTTAAGAACGTTTAGTTACAGTAACAAGAAATATATTTATGTCATTTAATGATTTTGTAAATATCCTGTACTCATTATTTCTATTTCTATGATAAAAAAGTAATATTTTAAGTATTTTGACATATTTGATTTCACTTTTTCTTCAGGATAAATTTAAAATAGCTTGTTAATTAAAAAACACATTGTAGAACAAAAAGGAAGACAAAAAGACTGGTTTTGATATTCAGTTAGTAAGTTCACCTTTAATAGATTTAATTAATCTAAAGTAAACATGGCTGACTTGCAGTGAATTTTTATGCATTTACAATAGGAACATAAAAATGATATATTATACTGTTTATAAAAATACTAACCTTTCAGTAGATTCAGTTCTGTTAAATAAGAAAATTCTGACGACCTGTAACAGACTGTTATCTTATAATAATTGAATAGCTCATATCCAGTAAATCCAAACATTTTAGTACATTAACAATGAATAACAGTTTTTATTAACTTCTGATGTGTTTAATGGGAATAAAACTTGTTTCCGGTAATGTAGTTTTAGTCAGTATTCTAAGCTGATTTACCGTAATTACATTTTTGTCTTATAGGTTGACAATGTCATACAGGAGACAAAGAATTTAATGAATATAATATCTAAAGTGGTAACTACTTGTCTTGTATGTGCAACAGAGGTAAGACTTTCTTTAAACATCAAATCATACTAAGCAATCTTAATCTGTAATCAGACTGCAGAAATTCTTACACGTTTACTGAACCCAGTCTTTTGTTTTACATTTTAATCATTAGTGTGTGTTTTGCTTCTTAAAGTAAAGTCTAGAGTTTTAAATAAATTGTTTAATTAACTAATAGCTTTATGTTTCTGGTAATAAAAAAAAGTCTAACAACCAAGAAGTACTAATATTCATTTACTTTTAACCAAAAGAGTGAAGAGAAGAACAGTTACACTGATAACATACTGCCAACTATGTGAAACGTTATTTTTTTGGCATACATTACCAGGTGCATTGAAATTACAAATATCCAAACAAGTTAAGTGTAGCATATTTTGTTTTGGATTGCTGCACTTTGCAAAATGTGGGTTTTATAATGGATTTTTCTCTTCTGAAGAAAGTACAAGATCTGAGCCTTTATTTGCTACTAATTTTGTTAGGTAAAAAACAGGCAGGATATTCATACAGACTAAATGTTAGCTCATTCAGTTTCATTTTTATCTTCTTTTGGTCATGTTTTACTAAAACACATTAGTTTTCCAAATTTATATAGTAATCAAAGTGCTTGATTTATATAATTTTAGTTCAACTTGGACTTCAGAGGCAGTAGCAGTACTAGCCGCTCAAGAAACACTTCACCTTATCGTAATGAACTCGATGAATATACTTTCACTGATGGACCCAACAGTATAGCAGGAATGCCCTCAAAGGAAGGGGGAACTAGTGTTTCTGATCCAAATATATGACAGTTTGGGTTGGGCCCACGAAGGGCCAGAGGTGACCCACGTCGCACTCGCGTGTCTTTTTTACTCTTTTAGGGTCAAAATTCAAACGAAATCAGTAAAATAAAATGCCAGGTTCTTAGTGACCAGTCTTCTAAGAGCTATCTCACTATATCCTATATATTATAATTTTGTGCTTATTCTAGTCTTGTATCATATTTAGTTATTTTCTTTGGTCACATACAATATCCAAATTAAATTTAAGGTACTATTTGAATTAAATTTAATAAGTTATTGTTTAATAAAGTTTTTTTAAATAATTAAAGTGTTTTCAGTTTACAGTTGAAAAGCTGTGTTTTAAAGTTAGTTAGTTAACCAAGATTATCCAAACACCCTGAACATTTTTATAACATACCAACTTATTTGTCAGTATTCCACTGTAATATAATACTTAGTTTGTATTTTTTAATAGAAATGTTTTTATTTAATTTTATGGAAAAGTTTATATTTAAATTTGTTGAAGGTATTTAAGTATGTATATACATATTTTAAACTTTACATGTTTTGTTTTTAATAAACATGCTAACAGTAATTTTGTTTTTACTTTGTGAGATGGTTCCATTTTGAAGTAATAATTATCAAGTTTGAACTAAAATCAAATATGGCTAAGATATAAATATAAACTGACTCACAACTGTGATCGCAACTTAATAACAGTGCAAGTTGATAAGTTTATAAAAATTATAAATGATTTCCACTTTTAACTGTTTAGTAAAACAACTCATTGTTTTGTTTATATAAAATAGATGTAGCAGTCATACACTGATCTGTCCTGGTTATATGAAATCCCTCTCTGATTTAGATTTTGTTTTCAGAAATCTTTCTTTAAATAAATATTACTCATTCCTGGTAAGTTGATGTCAAATTGGTATTTTTTAAATTGTAAAAAATTGTAAATTAACCAGTCCAAATCAATGTTGATTAATGAATTAGGTTCGAGTATGTTCATTGAAAATAGCTATACTATAAATTTGAAATTAACATAATCATAACACCTCTTTTTTTTTAGTACATTCAAGTTGTCTATTTAGTAGGTCTTAAAGTGAAAGTCTATTACACAGAATGTGAGTTATTAGATCTAGTAATAAATTATCCTATATTATATCTATAATAAAATTTCTAAAATGATTATATAGAAAAGATATATACTTGTATTTAAAAAAAAACACAATTTGTTAATGTCTGTGTTCTTAACCATCAAGAAATACATTTTTATCATATTATTTCACAAGAATTCTTTGTATGGACAATGTTATTTTACCTGCAAAATTTTATTATCCTCCTTTTATTATTATTGTTGTGTTTTTACTGGAGGATACTACTATTGTGAGATACCTCTTGTAATGTGAATTATTAGACTGGCGAGGATAAAGGAAAGTAAATCTTATCCATTCACTGAGAACTCTCATTTTATTTGGCTGTTGCTCAGACACTGCACCTGGGATCATTGTATCTCTGTTCAAGTAAAAGAGTATAGGTAAACTAACATAGTAAAACACAAAGTTTTTCTTTGAAATCAGAAGTAAACAGTCGGAATTTTTACTTATTTAATGTGTACAAAAAAAACAAATACAATTACTGTGCTCTGTTTTTTTTTCTTCCAAATGTTTGGTTTGTGTGAGTAACTTCTTGCACAAGAAAAATTCATTTTTTTCCTCTAGAAATTATGCAAGTATTAATGCCCATTTCCTTAGAATTATTCTGTAAATTTTAACACTATCATTAACTTTTAAAAAAATTATACTTCATCACCCTGGAAATTTTAACAGTATCATTAATTAACAGAATAAAAATATTTCCAATTTAAATGCCCTACAGCTGTAGTCATCTTATGACTTACAATTTAATTTTATTTGCACTGTAAAATTAAATGGGGACTCTTCAAGTAACAATAAAAAAATAATTAAAATTATAGTATCATGTGAATCATAACATTTGATATGTTTTCTGTTGTAACTTAATTGTTCTCCAATCAAATTCAAGTAGTTCAAATGTCGGCTTTAAAGAATAAATAAACCAATCGATAATATACAAATATCATTTATATTTACTAGATATACTTCCGCAGGGTCCCCAAAAGTGTTCTGTTTCAAGAGTAAATAACAATTATTTTTATTTCTTGCTTCTGAAGTTCATATGTCATGCTCTGTTGTAACCTAAAGAGTGCTTAATTCTTCTCATGATTCATGGCATTCGCACGTTTTACTGACAGTACAAACTGCAACGTTAAACGTCCCTTATGTGACATCATTTTAGTGTCTACTGTCCGACTGACAGACAACATACTACTGTATTGTGGTAAGAATGATTTTCGGGGAAACTAGATGCCACAGAAGTCGCTGCAGTTAACTTAACCCCCCAAAAGCCCTTTATTTATATCAGAATTTTATCAGCACCCCAGTAGAAGAATAACATTTCACTGTCATATTTTCATTATTAGATTACGAAACAGGAGTTCTAATGGATCATACTTAAATCAGAAAGGTTATGGAATGCTGTTATAGATAGATTATAAAAAAATTAGTGTACTATTTTAGAACACATACTTTTAAAACAACTCGTGTTTTTAAGAGAATCTTTTACACAAACTACTGCTTTACTATTGGCACGAAGGAAACATTTTTTCAATTGCACATTTTTATAGAAACTATTTCTGAGAGTGAGACAACAAAGTATTCTATGATCATTTTTAGTTTATTATTAGATTAGTCAACTGTGAATTCGCATTTTTTAAACATAATTTACATTGATAGCCATATTGAAGCTTTAATCATTTAGAAACGTATCTAATGTATCATTAGAAAAAAGAAACAAGTAAAAACTTGTTTATATTTATAGTATTTTTTAATTTTTAAAGGATGAAATGTGTAATGATTTATACTTTTCTTTAAGTGAAATGCTGAATAATAGTCTATTTGTATTGTGCCCACCACAGGTATCGAATCCTTTTTTTTTTCTGTTATAAAACATTAAACTTATCGCTATGCAACTGGAATAACTCGTAGGTTAGAATAAGTGTAGGCGCTTAAGCTATTGCTAATTAACAAAGTAATATTTTACTGCCAGTATTGTTCATCAAGTGGCCCGGCATGGCCAGGTCGTAATCTGAGGGTCGCGGGTTCGAATCCCCGTCACACCAAACATGCCAACTTCCGCCTTTGCCTGATCCCAACTCCAGGATGAGAAAGGGAGAGGGTTGGACGCGGGACTAGCAACTCCACCCCGTAAAAACCAACCTGCTACAAGTAACTGCAACAACACCTTCCGTTGGCGAGATGTTGTTGCGGCCCAATGCTTCACTGGGAGTTTACAGGAATAAAAAAAAAATTGTTCATCAAAACGTATTACCAGAACCCGTACTTTCTGCCCCCAAATTAAACGTACACTTTGAAGTATAAGCTAATGATAAAAGTACTAGTAAAAGGAACTCCATAGAACCATTCGTTTCTAATCGAAGATGCGTGCATTAAGAATAGAACCATTCTTAAGCAAATATACCAATCAAATAAACAATTAACTTCTGAATGAAATTCACTTGAGCGTAAGCATTTGTACGTTTGTTTCGGCCTTTCTAAGGTTTAAACCGCGATTTATTGATTTTGTTAATTTCTGCTTTAAGTACGTATATATGATAACACGTATTCACTCATAATCATGTTATTTTTGGATCCCAGTTGCAGTTGAAAAAATTGTGTTATTATAATGTAAAAGAGAATTTGAATTTTGACCCGAAGAGTAACTTTTCTTATGTACAAAATAGGTGGTGCGATGTACCTTTATTTTTGTAATCATGTATACGTTACCGGTATTGTTAAAGTAGCACAAATGTCGCACTTCTTCGTTATTGTAAACTTAAGATTTGTCCGCTAGGTAACGCTAAATGTGCTTTATATGATGGCGTTGTAAATTATTTATTTTTAAATAATAAGTTTAACTGAAAAGTATTACTTAAGGAATAAATATACATCATCTAAAAACAACTAAAAATAATACTTTGAGTGTAATTAACGGCGTAATTTACAATGTGAGTAACGTTAATTAGTTATGCTTAGCGAATTAGGCTAAATTTTATTAGAATTTATGGTTGTATTGCATAGTCAAAAAGCATATAATATATCTATCATGAGAATTCAATATCTTGAGATAACTGTTGATTAAATGTTTCTAGTGATGTGAGCTAGTCTTCAAAACAGTACTACAAAATCAAAAACGTTATAACTTATAGAAATAATACCCGAAAATGTTACATTTTGTATTATGGCGGAACTTGCATACGCATGGAAAGCCACAGTGATTTAATGATATTGTTTCCAGACATCATTTCATAAATTTGTTTATTTTCAACCATGTTAACTGCAGCATTAGAGGATTTTGCTATTTTTTCCTTCATAAATAACATTCTTGAATTCGAGTTACAGTATTTACATATTGTTTAATAGTTCATGGTTTTTAGAGTTACTAATTACTGCCCACTTAAAAGACAGGGAGAAGGGTGAAGAAAGAGAATAGCGTTAATCAACGAACAAAGTTTATAAATTTTGTACTCAGGGAAAATAAAATAAAGGTTATCGATTTGAGCTCAAATTTCTCTTAGTTTGCATTCTATGACACAACAGCATTCAGGGGTTAAAGTGAGGCAGTAAACGGTAAGAAAAACAAAGGAGTATGAAATATCGCCAAAAAAAAATATGCTGTTACAAAACACCCTACCTGTACCTCTTAGGTTTCGCACGAAAATACATATGGTCTTAATGTCTGTGTAATTATAGCGCGAGTATGTCTCACCTCAGGTCACTACTGCCTTTATGTTCAATAAACACCAACCTGCCCCCAAACACGTGCACACCGGCTTCTTCTCCAAAACACTTTAAACATTGTATCTGTGCTCTAACATTTTCAACCGTAATACAAAGATAAAAATCTTCAAGTTTTTTAATTATGCAGACGTTCAAAAACGAGGGGGACACATTCCCCCGATAATTAAATTTGAGGTCCGAATATTATCGGGCTCTCCCAATATTTTGCTTACAGGAATTTTATAGTTGGTCTTTTCCTATGCAGTTGGCATGTAAATAATTTCGAAAAACGTACTACATCAGATGTGTATGACGAAGCATGCATGTGAAAATGCGATTTTGTAGAACACAGCAAACAATTAATTTATTATTTGTATGTTTCTGTATGCACAATACAGTACGTTTTATGTACCACAAATCTATATATATATTCTTTTACGTAATTAATAGTAGGATACATTTTATTTTAGGTGTAAGAGACTGCTAAGTGTATAAACCAATCTAGCTTTCGTCCTATTTTTGTTGTCTAAAACTGATACCTATATCTAAATCTTGTGAGATTTATCATAAGTCCAGTAGAAGCTAAATATTTTATCAGTTTCGTAAAAACATATTCAAAAATCTTTGTTATAACTCTTTTGTCATTAAGTTTATTTTATGAATTTTTAGATCAGACAGTAATTTTCTACAACCTCGATTTTCAGCACCATAAGACCCCCAAGCTTACAGTTGAGCCAGGGAAGAGGGGGGGGGGAGTTATCTCGTTTCTATAAATCTGATTCTAGATTTTGTTCATAATGTTTTAAATTACTGTAGCTGTCCTCAATCATCTTATATGAAGCAGTTTACAAAGTTTGATGAAAAAATGAGCCAATACGTGCACCTGACTCTTTGAAGAGAAATATTTGCTTGGTCTTACTTCGCAGGAGAAAATAGAAATTCGACAATACCTGTCTGTTAAACAATGTGTCGGGAATATACTTGTCAAACTCTCAGTGTTTAAACATATAACTAACAAACAAACACACATAACGACCATATACGAACAGATCTAAACACATAGAGCGGCCTGGCATGGCCTAGTGGTTAGGAGCGCTCCATTCGAAATCTGCGGGTTCGAATCCCCGTCACTAAACATGCTTGCTCTTTCAGCCGTGGGGCCGTTATGACGTGACTGTCAATCCCAGTATTCGTTTTTAAAAGACTAGCTCAAAAGCTGCCGTCCCTCTAATCTATTACTGCTAAATTAGGGGCGGCTAGCGCAGATAGTCCTCATAAGTAGAGTTCGTGTTCATATCGCAGAAAATGTTGTGCTATACACCTATGCAAAATCAATAATGTAAACCAAGACATTTCATTATTAGCACGTGAAATTATTTTCACTTTGCAAAACATTTAACAATATAGCCGAAGAAGAATCAGAATACAAAATCAATCTTTGGAAATGTTTTATCAATGTCAATCCGTTTGCTGTTTATGAGCAAGAATTAAGAAGTTGATAAAGACAGGAAGTTTTTTCACGTTGAAAAAAAGTCAGTTTTTTTTAGATAATTTTCGATAAATGATAGATTATTTCAAGATTAACGTCCTTGTTACCAATCATGGTTAAATTAAACGTTGTATAATATTAGCTGTAATAAATATTGAGTTTTCTGCCTTATAAAAAAAAAAGAAATTGTAAGAAAACAGGTCGTAATGTCGAAGGAGGTTATGCATGATTTGGCGTTGTTTTTCTATTGGTTTCTTATCATCTGATAATTTCATGATAATAAAAATCAACAGGTTTCTTAATGCTTTATTAAATTATTATAACTCGCATCACGAACAATAAAAACACATTTTTATACTGCAACCTACCTTGTACTTTTGCCACACAATTAGTAATTTGTGGTAAACTATAAGAATACTATTAGTATTAATTCTATATAGTCTATATGAATCAATAATTTACAGATGCCGTTGCTATATAATTTTCTCCGATATTTACAAAATATGTTTAAATGTATTCACATCTGTGGCATTATTAGTGTATATTAGATGAAAATTATGTGGATAATATTTTTGGATACATATTGTGTTTCTAAAGGGCATTCACATATGACAAACTTTATTCACTCAGTATTTGGAAACAGTAAATGTTTCATTGTTCTTCATGCAGTATATTTCCTGGAAATAATGTTTGATAATGAAGAAAAGTAGTTTCTTAAAACGTGTACTTTCAGAGTAAACATTACTCCACAAATCTGTTATAATTTCCTGAATTGTAAAAATATAAATGAAATGTTGAGAGTGATTATAGAGCGAATTTATAACAGCTTGCGTTTTTTTTTTCTGTTGTTTTTTTTATAGTTATTGTGGATAAAATAATAAATATGCTCATATTTAAAGTCATGTATATGATACTATAGAAAATAATGTATAAAAACTCCAAAGAAAATTATGTGGCTTACGTAAATGGGTCTATCGTTTCACAGAATATATATTAATTTCCAAAGTGTTGGTCATATACTAGCTGTATATTAAGTGTTTGTCATGATCTGTTTGTGTACTGACATGAAGTATCACTGTTTGTTTTTGCAACTGTTTGCGCTTGAAATAAATGTTTTGAATTTTAATGGATGTATATCGATTATTAGCTTTTTTTTCTGAGATAAGATGGCATTTTCATTTCCAATTTATTGATAGAGAAAAACTTACAAAAATTTGGGTTTACTAAATATAAATGATTTATTCAACTAATAAATTAAAACAACTCAATTGTATCACATTCCACAGTTTACTAGAACAGCTTGTTAAGTTTTTTTACGTGTTATTAAAATATTAAAGTATTTTATAGTCAGCATTTACAGTTAGGCTTACTTTTTGTCTAACCCTATCTACATACCTTTGAGTTTAATGGTATTAAAGCAATATCTGAAAGTCATATTTATTAATTTGAACATTAGGCCTATACAGAAACAATAGAGGCCCGACATGGCTAGGTGGTTAGGGCGCTTTACTCGTAATCTGAGGGTGGCGAGTTCAAATCCCTGTCCCACCAAACACTTTCGCCCTTTCAGCCGTGGGGGCGTTATAATGTTACGGTTAATCCCACTATCCGTTGGTAAAAAAGTAACCCAAGAGTTGGGGGTGGATGGTGATGACTAGCTACCTTCTATCTAGTTTTTCACTGCTAAATTAGGGACAGCTAGCGCAGATAGCCCTCGTGTAGCTTTGCACGAAATTCAAACCAAATGAGAGACAATAGCTGAACACTAACTCACTTAGTAAGTTATAGAAAGACTAACAAAACAGGTTATCCACTTACTATTACTACGAATTTTGCCTGAGTATTAATGATGAAATAATAAATAACTCTTCTTGATGAACTCTTTTAAAAATTTGATTAACTTATATTATTTATATAGATTTGATTATACAGCCTGATTATAAACAGTTTTGACAGTGGATTAATCTTCGTCACCCATATTAACATGCTAGAGTTAATCGATAGCTTAATATTTTGCAGATTGTAGCTCTCAGAGAGTGTGGCAGGTTTTGGTACCTGGTTTTATTTCTTCGTTTACTAGTTAAACACTATACATTTGTGTGTTCCATCTAGAGAGAAATAAAATTTTTCTTGTCGTAATGTTTCTTCATTCTCAAGTTTTGACTCATTTCAGCAAACACTGTTGTTTCAAAGTTTCTTATTCATAAAACAGTTTCATTGTTCCTCCACATCCTGATACAAATTCATTAAACAACTTTTGAATTAATGTTTCGAGTTTTTATTTGGTATAGCATGTGTTTCTGCCTGCTTCGCAAAATAATACACCAATACCTTGATGTCTTAATTGTCACTTGGCAACAGTAATAAACGAAGGACAGAACAACTGTACGGTGTTTCATTGGTCTAATTGTTTATACCGCTCTACTGGGGCCTCTTAATTGGACAACACCAGTCTCAGATATATCACCCCCCCCCCCTTTTTAGGTCGGCGAAATGCAACTGAATCCATAGGATCGTTCAAGTACCCTCTCCTTAATACCAAGGTGATCAATGAAGGTAATTAAATGTTTCCGATTATAATATATTCAGGAAGCAAATTTTCAGTAGTGGAACAGAGAACTGTAATGATATGTTACCAAAGTAAAACACATTGCTGTGACTATTACCACGTCTTTACGCATGCGCATTGGAGTAGTAAATATACGAGGACGTGTTTTACAATAACATAATTATTTATTTATTTAACACTAATTAATCAGTATAAAATGTATATTATTTGTTTAAAGTTGAGTAGGATTATTGATAATGGAAACGAAGAACGGTTTTACACAAATGTTACTTTTCTAAAGTCCTTCAGTGAGTCAGTGGTAAGCTTACGAAGTTACAACGCTAAAATCCGGAGTTTGATTATTCTTGATGGACAGAGCGCAGATAGCTTATTGTGTAACTTTGCTCTAAAACAACAACCAGCTTTTCTATAATAAAAAAATATTTCATTGCATATGGCTGCTGTTTAATACCACGTGAAAAATAAAGTACGGCATGATACGAAATTACTGATTGTTGCCTACCAATGTTATTTGTTGACTGTTGCAAAAGTAGTTTAGTGGTATCCCCTCTAACCGTTCCTAATTTTGAAATGATAGACTAGAGCAGCGTTTCCCAAACTATGTTCCGCGGAACACTGTTGTTCCGTCCGAGATTTATAGGTGCTCCGTGAGAAAATCATGATTTTAAATTTTAATAAAATATTTAACTTTTTTGTACGATCATAACTTATTATGAAATATTTTCCTATGTATTAGCATTAGATAATATCGATGTCACATTGAAGAAGAATTATAGAAGATGCCATATCTATTCTACATAATATCTTAGTGGAGAGGTTTGTACCTAAAATATATTATAAGCATAAAAATGTAAAAATTCATTAATATGTAATTTTATTAAATGAATAATATACAAATCTAGAGGGCGGTGCGCGCGCAACATACCCTCTACACCGATATTTCACGTGTCTAGAGTTCCGTAAGCTTTTTCTCAGCTGAAAAGTGTTCGATGGCCAAAAAAGTTTGGGAAACGCTGGACTAGAGGGAAGGCGGCTAATCATCACCACCCCACAACAATTCGCGGGCTACTCTAATAGAATTATGTAATTTTACTGTCACTCTTATAACACACTTATGGCCACAAGGTGCGGAGCGGGATTTCTTTTCGGTGGTAACAGAGCGCAAAACAAAGGACCTCGGATCCACAGTCAAGCACGCCAACTACTAGGCCGTACTTGGCCATTGACCAATGAAAATGCATAAAGGTAAGAAACAGGTTTCATTATGCACTATATATAAGTATGTGTGTGTTTCAGTTTATGTAGTTTGTAATTCGATTAAGTTCATAGACGTGTATGTACACAATATGAATTAGCAAAGACGAGCCACAGCGTGATCGCTTGGTTTAAAACAAATATAACAACGGCATTACCTAGCCTTCAGATAATATTTATGAGATTTAACATCCTTCAGCAACAAAAATATGTAAAAGAGGTATTCGAAGATATTTTATAGGCCAAATTATTGATGAAATAAATTTCCACTGGTTACAGCGCTTTCTGAACTTTGGATACAGACATTTTTTTATGGTCTCTTCCATCTCTCTCTTTCTATGCGGCATGTTTCTGACAGTTTTAATGAATCTCGTTGGAATCAATAAATATTAATTTGTGTGCTGCATGAAGTTACTGTCAACGATAAAAGTCTGACTTACCTTTCATCCATTAAAAAATATGTCCAGCATTTAAATATTTTAGTTCAAAGTTATTGTTTTAATGCAGCTAGAGCTATCCAGAGCTCTCGGGCAGGAGATATTTCAGACTTTGTAACAAGAGCTAATGTCAAAAGCGGCCTGGCACGGCTTGGTGGTTAGGGCGCTCGACTTGAACACTATACAGTTCTCCTCTTTTTGTCAGAAGTCCACTTAGGCCTATTCAATTGCTTTAGAATTCAGCTGACAAACCGAACTACTTTTATCTTGTTGTTATCGCAGGTATATCCGTATATAATTCAATTATGCTGTCGCGTGAGTTACCGCAGTTGTATCCTGAACTACCAATAATCGTCTGCTTTTCCTTCAAAGTTCAATTAGCTTAGAACACCCTTTAACAAGACAAATTATTCACCTTATCTTTTTCAAACTATTAATCTCACTCTAACATATCAAGCATTAGGCCTTTCACTCCTACGATTGTTAACTTTGCATTTTCTAACTTTTCTCTCACCGAACTTCATTTTCCCATGACTTTACTTTTTACTCTCTCTGTTTCTGCTCATCTGGTTGAAGCTATTTATACGTCTATCACTCAGGCCTTCTAGAAATCTCTATAGTCTCGACATCAATGAATTGCACACAACATGAGATAGCCTTGACATCAATAAATTACAAACACAAAATAAACTAATTAATAATACTACATGCGCTAAACAGTCTTTTATATTTGACACTAACATCAAAAGTATGTTTGAATTGGGCAGATTGGAATGTAGCTGTTAAAAATGGTGTAAAAACTATATCATTTTCGTAATACTTGAAGTTGAAGTTATCAGCTCATAGATAGTAATACGGTATCGGGAGCATGGCTATCGCTGAAGTAGCTTTTCACGTTACTATAGTTATTGTGCGTATGTCCCGAGGCAGCCTATTAAAAACTAAGTATATACCAATATAACATGATGTGTGATGTTGATTTATATATACGTATGTGGTATTTTATGTATTAGGTCGTCAAGAAATTAATGTCGCTTTTTTAGATGAAGAAACCCAAACAACTCATATATTAAAACAAAACATTTATTACATGAAATAGTCTCCATTCTTATCGATGATGCTTTTCCATCTTACAAT
>NW_013667543.1:218304-224545 GCF_000517525.1 Limulus polyphemus
CATAAACTTCTTTGATATTCTTTATGGCTACAGAGGCATTGTTTCTCTTCTTGTATTCAAACAGCATTACATGCTGAATGTGTGCCATCACTATTATGGATTAGAGATTACTAAACAAGCTGGAGTTATAACATACACTAGTGTGGATTGTAAATGTATGACCTGATGTAGAAAGTAACACTCACGTGGTATTTCTTTCTGGTCAATTCGAATTTCACGTCTTCTATATCAAAGCAAAGTAGAGAGATGATGTGCTTGCGCTATTGGAATCTTATGGCCAGTAGCCAATGTTTGTAAGAACTGACTCGAATTCAGTTACTCATGTAGGAAATGGTACATGCAGTTTTACTTTTTTTTCCTCATTGAACCCATGCTCTGTTTGCAATGAGAATGGTGGAAGGCTCACCTGCATGTAAAGAATATTTGTGATAGCTGTAGTCATTTATTTGGAAATGATGGACTAAGGATAACTGTACGCTGATCAAGCATATACTCCATACCAAGCCTGATAGACTGGGATTTTCATAATTACAGGGGTGGGTGTGATCTTCTATAGGCAAATCACATATATGCTTGTAGAAACACCACTCAGCCATGACAATAGTTTCATACTTCTAGTTTAATATCTGTTTTCAGAGCAGATGTTTTCAGTATAAAATCATGTTATTTACCCACTAGGCTATCTGTTTCCATCAGCTAACCAGAAATTTTAATTTTCATTTGCTTGTCGATCACACACACACACACTCTCCTTAATAGAGGAAGACAACCTATTTAGTGACCTTAATGGTTAACTCCAAAATGCCTAAGATCCCTGTAGATCACCTCTCTGACTTTTGTGGAGTCAATGAATAAAGAACTGCTACTGATCAAGTAGATTGGCATCCAAGTGTTCTAGAAGGCTACTAACAGCTTTACATTGGATGCACAAGAGCCAGTAGTGGCCTCCAAAGACCATTGCCTCACCATAAGAAGCAGTTCCAATTCGGGAGACACTTCCCCCCACTATCCTGGAGCTATGTCTGCTGGTCACTCGAGCTGTGTAGCCCACTCTGACGTTGTTTACCCCATCACAATCAAAGAAGAGGGTCACCAATCAAAAGCCGACCCCCCACCCAAATGTCTCATCAGTGGTTGTAATGAGACATGCAACCATTGAAAGTATATGCAAGTGCTCAGTTAATTGAAGCACATCATTTAGGAAGGTTGCTAAAGGAACAATAAGAAGAATCCACCCCCCCTCTTCTATCCTGGTTTTTCATCTCAAGATAGAAGCTTTGACTTCTTCAACTGGTCCTGTGAGTTGTGGAAAACCACTGACCTCGTTGTTTGGGAGACAGCTAGATGTTTTTAATGCTGTTGCCAGGTTCGGTTCAAGTCCATTATACATTAGAGCAGACCATGGCCCTGAAACACCACAACCAGTTCCAGTAGACAGCTTCGACGGAGACCTGGGCAATGTACAAAGATGAAGAAAACGAGATAATGAGCGGGGAGTGGAAGAAATCCTTTAGGACAACATAAGAACTTTGCTAGATCTGGAAAGATCTGGCCCAGATAAAGCTAGCAACAGCAATTGAGTTACTCTGGAAGACCACCACTACTCCACTTCTTCCTTAGCTCCTGCTTTCGGACTCTGGTGAGCGATGAAATGTGAATATGCATGTAACATTTATTTTATTTCCCCTATTTATTTTGTTGTATTACTTCTTATTTTCATTGCAACTTTATTTTATTATCATTATTTCAAGGGTTATGTTGCTGTGTATTGAACAGTGGCAGACTGGTACTGGCCGGCCTGGTCGGGAAATCACGTTATTGGCCTGTTTTCTCCGAAAATTGACCTCCCTTACGTTTAACTTAGCATAAGGTTTACCAGAAAAATAAGTATGTTGTTACCGTTAGAATATAGAAACAGTTATAGCTTTATTGAAAAAAAACAACTATTGGATAGATTTTCATGATTTTAGACACAATAAAACAAAAGCAGGAACAACAGAGACTAAGACAAGAGTAAGTACTTTTAATGTTTTTTTGATTTTTTTCTAAATAGCGTTCCACAGCAGAATTTCCGAATATTCGCAACCTGGAATATTATACAAATACAATGTATGAGAACACAATAAACAGGGATAGTACAATAGCTCCATGTAGGATGGGTAAGGATATTAAACGAAACGTCAAAACACGTGTATTGGCTTACAACCTCTAGTAAGCGACAGAGTTCATTGATGTCGCAATATTCAAACTGTATATCAAAATAAGTATAGGCAGGTCTGGATAATGTTTTATTTAATTTTCCCGATTTTTACAAAAACCATTTGATTGCTTCGAATGGTTTAAGATTATAACTCGTTATTTTCATGAAACTTTTAGTCTAACAGCGACTAACTGGGGACATTTCTCATCGTCTGACTCTGGCATTGAATTATGTTTTGAAAGTTTGTTTTTTGTTTACTTGTATATATACATATATATGTATGACATTATTTTTTATACCTATATGCGTATATAGCACTAATTTACTCGTAAGGTTTTCAATTTATTATGTTTATTGAGAGATACCTTTTTTGTTATTTCAGTGAAAATAGTTAATTTTGTTGGTATATTAGAGTCGCGGTTTGTGTATGTATATATATATATATTACTTTTAGTTAGTGTGTAACGATTGTAGATTAGTTTTTAGTTTTTGTAGGTATTACATATAACTCCTTTCTATTTATTAAATCTATTAAAAGTATATTTTGTGTGCTATGAATTTATCCAGTTGCCATTTTTATGTATATAAGTTCTAAAGGGCAATGGGGCTATTTTCTGTTTATATGTTCTAACAATGGATAAGGGCATGCTAGCCATGTAAATCGTTGTTTTTCTTTTTCTTTAGTTGCGAATAATGTCTATAGTTTAGCATATTAAAGGATTTTTTAAAATGTAATACTGCCTTTGATTATTTTAAGTTTCACTTTCTTTTAGTTCTTCGTTTCGCAATAAGAGTAATGGGTATTTATATACTTCATATAACATTTATAGAATTTTATTGTTTTACTTGTATTACTGTGAAGTTTTTTCTCTGTTGTTCTTCGTCTTGAAATGTTTATTTTTTATTTTATGTGTATATATATTTCAATTAAAGGGCACCTTTTATGCAATTTTATTTCTATTCGACTTTTAGTACCATAACTTTATCACTGTTAAAGAGTTACTATGTGTTCTGATTTGTATTATTGACATGTTACTCTTAAAAGTTATTTTAAGTTATAATTTATATTTAATGTTATAACATGATTTCATACTGTGACTTATTTTCTTACTGCAACATTCTAAAAGGGTTTTATGACTGCCTGTCTTATCTACATGTGGTAAGCTAGTAAGTGTAAGAGTTTCGCCGAACACAAGAAATATGGTATTACCAGAACATTTCGGATCCGTGTTTTTGTTTTAATGTATATTTAATTGCATATAACAATTTAAGTTATGGACAGTCGAGAATGGGTTACACGTATTGATAATCTGAGATAGGATTAGTGAAGGCTCTTACCTTTCCCATACATGCTGCTTCCCAGAAGGTGCAACAAAGGAGCCTCATCAATCTGATTAAAGCAACAGTCATATAAGAATGGAGTGTGGCATCTCTTTGTGTGAACCAGGAACAAAGGCCAAGTTACAGAAGGTGCAGAATGCAGCAATGGAAATAGCAACCACACCAGCACTCTGCTTTTGTTTTTGTTTGATCAGCATTATTTTAAGACAAAGAGTTCTAGGCAGCCAAGTGCTACTATGAGTAACCATAACGATATCTCACTCACCCTACTAATTAGTAGTTGAGAGAAAGGACAGATAAAGCAGTAGCATAAAAACTGAAATCAGTCATGTCTAGGGTCTAAGACCCAGAAAAATGTAGGAAAAGAAATCAATAACTTTGAGAGGATCCAGGATCCAGTTAAACACAGATATATATTGGCAGTAAGATGTGGAGGGAAAAGTCATAACTGGTTAACACAGACGAAATCATGTAATGAACATATGAGCGGGGACCAACACTGATCATGGCAATGGATGACTTAGTCAGGCAAGTCATGGTTGCATGGGCAGGAGGCGTGCGGGGGGATTTACATCTACTGTTTGAGTGGCCAGTGGTAAAAAGTGGACGTTCCAGTTCATTTAGAACAGAATATAGAAAGAGAAGCATATTAGGAAACTGGCTGATCAGTACCAGTGAAGATCATAAGAGGATCATACTTCTTAAGTATCCCCTAAATCTTATCAAAGAAACCAACACATTTACATTTGCTATTTATTTTACGCTTTAAGCTTTTATTACTCATTTTATTCAAAGATTATTATTATTCGGGTCTTTATATAGATGGAGGACCAGAGCTAATTTTCTCAATTCCTCACTTCCTTTAAAAACAAAGGTATTTTCAGAAGATACAAGAGCAAATAATCGAACAAAACATTCTATTATCTCTAATGACAAAATGGTACATACAGTTTACCACAACTACCTCTTTATACAATTATAAAAGTCAAGTAAACGCAGAGTTCATCCCCTTGTTAACATTTTCAGCATCTAAACAGGTTTCCTATGTGATATCAGAGTGGGTGTTGACTAATGGTTAGGTTTCGGACTGTGGATTTGAGGGTCCTTAGTTCACTTCATTTTGCAGAAAAATATTCCATCCATTCTTTGGGATCGTGGGTGCGTTATAAAAGTGACGGTCAAATCAAAGTGAAAAAAAATTAAAGTAGCCCTAGAGTTGGCAGAGGGTGCTGTTAACTGCCGCTGCTTTTATTCTAGTCTACTAGTTCAAAATTAGGAACGCTTGTATATTTTTTGCGTGAATATGTGAAAGAAACCAATATATTTAACGAAAACAAAACAGTGTACTACTGAACTCTCCAACTGGTCTCTTTATCCTCCCTGATGTTCGCTAGATAAAGCAGTGATAGGATCGTATCTTAGTAAAATTATATTTCATGACAGTATTAAGTTTTTAAAATTCTTGATCTGCCTTATTTCTTTGAACAAACATATCAGACAAATAGATGATAGCAGAAAACAAGCGATATTTCAAATAATAGCAACCAATTAACCAAGTACAATACAAAGTTTGGGCTGTATTTTGTTTCATTATCAACAAGTTTTGTTGTCTGTATGCTTTGGTATCAGGTACGCAAAACTGTTTGGTAATTTTAAATAATGAAAAGTAATGAAATTTTAAATAATATGGTTTAGGAATATTTACTTCTCACATAGTTTGGTTATTTTATTTTTGATACCTGCAAATATCACATTTACAAGTTACTATTGGGACCAAATGTATTTCAGAAGTAGGATCGCATACCCTAATACAGTAGATCCCTCTATACATTTTAGTACGTCTTCCTCTGGTAGCCTCATACTTTGTATCAGTTCTTTTGCCAACTCTAGGGTGTGCATTCTCGTGTAGTAGTGTCTATAGCACCAGCAGTAGCCATATCTACTTACTTATTTACTATGTCTTAAGACTACTTATACTACTTTAACTTATTCTACTCTATTCTTTATTCCTCACAATCTGTTGGTGGTGTGCCCAAAATATATCCTGCTGACTGCACCACCTGTAATGGGCATGTGGGCAGCCCGTGGGATATGCGTTGGGTTCAATTTGACACTCATTACAAAGAAATTTATTTGGACTTTGGGTTGTGCTTTTGCAAGCAAAGCACACAAGTCACCAACTCGAGGAATAAATAACTCGCATAGAGACAACAGAGACATTTATACACTATTTAGCATTTCATCTGTATCGAAACTCAAGGTTATCTTGGAACACTAACTAAGTCATTGAATTCATTTTCAATATCTAGATGTTCATTAATAAGACTTTTTATTATGTTCGGTAACATACGCTACATTAGTTACGTTATCATCTAAATCAACATAATAAATCCTCTCAGTTTACAAAACTGCACATATACTTAACTAGATATTGTACAGGTAGCATTCTGGTATTCATGGTTATATTATATGAACCTTTCATGCTTTTGCTGCTGCAAATGCACCAATTAAACTATCAAAATTTAAGTTACTAAGTCGTTCTTGAGTCATTGAGGTTCTCAAGTATGCAAGAATTAATTTCAGCTTGCTGAAGAACATTTCACAACTAGCAATAGAAACCCCAATTGTTAACAAAATCTGCAATGCAATTCTTAAATTTGGGAAAACATCTTCACCATATTAAATTATAAATGTTAGCAA
>NW_013667544.1:0-2093 GCF_000517525.1 Limulus polyphemus
CGGTCCAGGACATTTCAGTTGGGACGAAGTGGACCACAGAACAACTGACGCTGCTGAAGACGTGACACCTGAAGAAGCCAATGTCGAAGAAGAAACTCTATTCAGTTTTGAGAAGAGAAGCGGTGAAGCTCTTTATGAAGTTACTACCACTGATGTGACTGTTACCGATGATAGGACATTTACTGATGAAGCAGATGAACCCCACGTGAAGCAGAAGTCAACGAGACGGAGACCAGTACGGAAGAAGATACGTCCCGTAAAATTAAGAGACTTTGTTGAATTGTAATTTTGTGATTGTAATTCTGTACATTTAATTAAGTTATTGTTAATTGTTATTGGTTTATTGTATGTGGCTATTGTTCGTCAGTATGTGTTGCGTCAGCGAGATCACGTGACTATTTTGACGCCACCTATTTTCTAGAAGTATCTTGTTCCTTCGTGAATGCCCTAGCATTTACTAGATATATATTTGTCTGGTATATATATATATATATAAGATGCTCACAACGTGAGAGTAATGTAATGTGTGTGTAGACAGTGAGTAATTGATCTGCAGTCAGAGAGTATTATTGAGCACGTTCGCTGTTATACCGTTTGTTTTAGCGCGATTGTTGAAAATAAGTGTATCGGTAAAGTTATATTCAGAAAGAATAAACAAGTTTTATTAAGTAAAGACTTGTGTCGCTAAAATTTCATCGGAACGAAGTTACGGAAAGTTAATTAACAAACGGAGACGTAACAGTACACATACTTCCAGACTGGTCCCCACTTTAATGTTTTCGTATCATACGTTTTTAAAGTAAAGTAAGCATGCAGTATGACCAACAAATAAGGGGTTTATTAGACCTTAAATACAACTTGATTATAAAGAATCTACTTATTCTTGATGTTTAGAAAAGTATTTCCAAGCAACTTAAAAACAAACATAGGTATTTATTAGAACAGCTTGTTACGGTAAAATAATTTTAGGTTGAAAAATATTATGATGTTTAAGGGAATAAACATGGAAAGAAATTTTATATTTTTATCAACCAGAAAATTAAGAAAAAAAGACCATAGTATTTTATTTTATGTTAAATTTTGCAACTTGCCCTTAAACTTTAAACTTCAGAAATACTTTGGAGTATTGTTTACCCTTTTGTCTTAAGAGAAAGACAGAAATGAAGAATGACATCATTGTGAGATGTGAGAGAGTATAATGAAAGTAGAAATAGTTATTGGAACATAACAAAAAGATATAATAAATAACAATATTGAAAATTTTATAACTCAGCCGAAACTTAAAAGCCTAATAACTTTGGAATATATGTTACGCCCCTACTTCATATTTTTTTCAATCTGAAATGCTTAAAAAATCAGTAGTTTGCATTAAGTCAATAACACTATCCAGTGACATTGTTCTCATCTGGGTGTTAAACACCACGACGCAAGATTTAAAACATTTATGTAAAGTAACTTGTAACTGCGTTTATTACACAAAACACTAGGTAATTCCAAAAGTAAAAAAAAAAAAAATCCAATAATTACATGTTATGAGTCGCTTCAGGTTAAAAGGTGAACAGTGAGTTATGAATTATATTTCTCTTTATATAAAATTATTGGTAAATTTCAATATGGGTTTCTGATGTGTAAACACACAGCTCCTTCTCGCGTATAAACCACAATACTGCAAATAAGGATGAACAATATCTTAAAGTTGTTTTATTTTGGAACAGATAATTCTAAATTACAGACACTGATTTAAGCGCTTATATCGAATCATTTTTATCGAATAAAACAACTAGCTTTCGTTATATTCTTCCTAGGTTAAATTAATTCTTCAAAGAGCCAAATTTTTTGTTGTCACGAATCTTCTAAAAGTTGTTCTATACTTCTATACAAATTATATTATATGTAGAACGAAAGTATAAATCAAAAAAGATGTATTCTGTTTCAGTAAAAAATAAAGTAGCTCAGTGATTAAGACTTTTATCACTAAAAAAATTGAAAAAAAACAACATTATTTAGAGGAATATACATTATCAGTTACTTCCCTTTTACTGTGAATTATTATTTGGACATCATATAGTTAGCCCCCTTTTCTTGCTTACGTC
>NW_013667544.1:2855-7803 GCF_000517525.1 Limulus polyphemus
CTAGATGTCATGGTTCATGAATAAAGGATATCAAGAAACAGTAGTCCATACTCATTTATTATTTAATAAATCAAAGTAATTTTTTTATTGGTTTGGGAATAAAGAACACAATAGAGACGTAAAAGTCTTGGTCGTTGTTAACTTCGTCTGTCTTGTATAGGTTTGTCCAATAACATCAACTACCCTCAAATTTAAAACTGTGCCTTGTTTTCAAGTAACAAAGTTGCAATAAAATTAAAGAACATTTCTTTAATATTTTCCTCACTTCTCTGGTATCTCTGGAAAAAAAGAAAAACTTAAGTAATAAACACGTAAAAAAATATTTATTAGGCAAAATAATAACAATACTTAACATCTAATTAAAGTTTAGCGTGTAACGAATTTATTATTATGTATTTATTTTTAATATGAACGTTGTTTAGGTTGAATTTGTATTTAGAAATAGGCGTGACTTGTATTATCAGATATGTGTTGCGTTTAACGAATTTGTTATATATTTATTTTAATGTCAACGTTTGTTTCGAATAAGTTTATATTTGATGGCGTGTATAGCTTACCATCTTAGTTATGTATGGCGAAATTCCCGCCAATTCTCCAAGATTATAGAACATTCGTGAACACAAAGAATCAGCTTTCGTAACCGGTATATCAGAAATTTCTAAAAAGTGTGATTCGCCTATAAAAGCAGCAGAGAACAAAGAAGAGACAGGTTTACTACGAAATTATCATATATCATAACCGTGTAAGCTATAAGCTGTGATTGTGCTAACCCTATCAACCGGAAAATATACGACATTTGACCAGGAGCAGTTATAAATTTCGAACGTCAGTGAATTCCCATCAAACGTTAATATTTCTCCAAGAATACTATTAATTTCTCATCGGACATTAGTGATTTTATGAAAATATTATCTTACTTCAACTGTCCAACAATTCAGTGCCTGACAAAGCTAGCTAGCTCCCCAATAATTGAGCGTTAGTCGAGTTCAAGTTGACTCGCTGGATATCAAACATACTCTGAACTAGAAAGACGATTTTAGGTTATTTGTAAGTTAATGAAATTTCTGTTTATGAAACTTTGTTTGTAATAACTAATCGTAATAGTTGACACTGTAAATTATACTGTTGTATATATATATATATATATATTAAAACGTATTTGTGTCAAAACGAAAACGATGTAAATCAATCTTGTTGGCAAATAGCGTAAATTAAATAAAATATCGGCATATTTCTAAACACTAAATCCAGGGTAAAGTTCAACTATTAAACATTAAATTATTTAACGCGACTTTGGATTATTCCAAATTCTCAATACATAACAATAAATTGAACTGATCAGTGAGATAGTGTTTTGTTTTCAGTTACTTGATCGATGAGTTGTGATGCTGTAAAAATAAGTATACTGTTTACGTTATTCGAAGTATTTTCGTTTGAGCGTCATTTGTAAAGTTACAAAGTGTACGAATATGTAAAAAAAAAAAGTTAAGGAAGAAGTAAACTTTTCCCAACTTGCTACCATTCACCTAATGTGTTTAAAATCTTTACTTTTAACAAATGAGTAACAAGGTCTAAGTATAAGATGGTGTATACACAATAATTACACTAACCAGTTACAGCCATAGCAATACTCGTTTAATATATATATTGATTTGGGTTCCAAAAAAAAAATTCCAAATATTAGTTTACAGGAACAGTATCAATTGACCACACTGAAAGAAAAACTGCAGCAGTCGTTTTAAAATAAATTATATTAAAAATTAATAAAATACGGCAAGACAAATAGGTAATCAAAGTTCTTACAGTACAAAGGTCTTCTTCTGGGGTGGTCCAATAATTACAGTGTCGATGTCAATACTATTTTCCGGCTTTTCGATATTTTATAAAAAATCAAAATAATACAATATTTTATTCGATTACAGTGGTTGAATCAGTTTGTTACAACGAGAAAATAATTTATATTTAATTACAATACAGTAAATTAGTTGTTTTTTTTACAATAATTAGCTTAATTATTTTCGATAGCAGCATTTTTCTTTGATAAGGCTTTAAAAGATATATGACAAAAATAAGCATTGAAAATTTATATTTCAAACAAAAGACTCTTCAAGATCTCAGTTTTCACTTCTCCAAAAACATGATTGTTGCAGAACGCTGTGGGCACCCTTAAAAAAAATCATAAAATATTTTACTACTTTTTTCATGAATAACACTGAAATATTTTTAGTAATAAAAATTTTTAATTGCAGGCGTTATAAATATCATAGATACTTTGAATTAATAGCAATATTATCAATAATAAGGAAGTCTAAGTTATTGTAATATAATTACAAACACTTCATTAGTTATGTGTACAACAGCAATTTGATGGGTGATAAAATGTTAAACATACAAGTGACGTACTTTAAGATAACATTACTTATGTTATTCACCCCACAAATGTTCTACTGGATAAAATAGTCATGTTACCAACACCAGTGATATTATTCTGGATAAAATAGCTATGTTACCAACACCTGTGATGTTCTACTGGATAAAATAGTCATGTTACCAATACCAGTGGTACTCTACTGGATAAAATAGTCATGTTACCCACACGAGTGATATTCTACTGGATAAAATAGTCATGTTACCCACACGAGTGATATTATTCTGGATAAAATAGTCATGTTACCCACACGAGTGATATTCTACTGGATAAAATAGTCATGTTACCAACCCCAGTGATATTATTCTGGATAAAATAGCTATGTTACCAGCACCAGTGATGTTCTACTGGATAAAATAGTCATGTTACCCACACGAGTGATATTGTACTATATACCAGTAGTTACGTTACTTACCTCAGTGATATTATGAATGACGAATAAAAGAAGTAAAGCTACTCACACCAGTGATACCATAATAGATAAAAGTGATATTACTCACACTAAAGCATTCTCATGGATAATGTCTCTTACATTACTGGTATCCTTATGGATAGTAGTAGTCACATAAAAGATATTATAATGGATAAAAGAAGTAAACTCACTCACGCCAGTCATGCGCTACTCGCTGCAGTGTTATTCTAGGAGATAACAGTGGTCATGTTTGTCTCACCAGTGATATTTTATTGGATATCAGTTGTCACATTATTGAAATAAGTAATACTTAATGAAAGAAATTAAAGTAAATTAATTTACGCAAGTGATATTTTAAATAGCACTTAAACACGTATATATTTCTGTATTTATAAGCTTATATTTATGGAAACGATAATATTCAATCAAACATAGCTGTCAAGATTACCAAATAATCAAACTTCTCCCCCTGGTGATCACTGTAAACATTTATTTTACAACAAAGACGTCATGCAATATTTTTTAAATGGTCCCACCCACCTCTCAGTTGAGATCGTGCCCATAGATAGTCTATTAAAAAAGGTGAAGTTTCCCACACCACTGATATTAGATTGGATACCAGTAGTGATGTTAATCACACCGATGATGTCATATCGATCTCAGAAATTATATTACTCATGGCAGAAATATTCTATTGGGCAACAGGTGCTGACATGGTAGATTGGAATGCACCCTTTCTCGAGCTTGTGAAGATGTTCTTCAAGAAAGCAATCTATATGTTTACAGCTTGAGTTATTTATCCCATCCTAGTCTTCAGTATAGAGGCAAGTCAAACACTTTTCCCCCTCGGGTGGCGCCTAAAGCTGTATAATATAGATAATAAATTTGTAAAAATCAAGATAATATATAAATATTATTGATATATTCGTGTTTCATTCTTACTTTTCAAAATAATTTTAGAGTAATTTTTGCTTCATTCTTAATTCTGTTATATAGCATGACACATTTTAAACAATTATCAGCAACTTTTAATACCTAAAAGTAACAATACTTTAAAAATTGTATCAGTTACAGCTGAGTAACGAGAACAGTAATAATTTTTATTAACCAATAAGCAAAGCGTCTTGCAAAGAATAATTTTTTTCCACGGTTAAGGTCATATTACTAAGTTATTATTTTTCCTACAGACGTATCATAACAACTTTGATTATAGCTATGATGAAGCATTGCATTCATACTAGGTAGCGCTGACATTTAGACTTAACTGACTCAACGCTTATGATACGAAATACTAACTTATTTATCATTGATAAATATTAAAAAAGTTGAAAATATATTGTATTTTTAATACACATACAAAAAGAATTACATCAATGTTATTATTGCAAATAGAGGAATAAATATATAAGTACATTTTTACGTAAGATAAACTGGCCAAAATATGGCACATAGAATATAATTGATCTATGAATAGTTAGAACACTTAAAACATTCAAAATGTATGTGAACACATTCAGGTAAATGTCAAGCAGTCAATTCCATAATTCTCTTAAAATGGGATTTCTTTATTTGAATCTAAAGAAATGTAGTAGTAGTAATAATTCTGGATTTAGAAAGAGCCTTCTTATTTGGATTATTTTATGTATCATTGATTTTTTCTAACCACTTTGAGTGTAGCGTAAAGTGATTATGCAGACTTATAGTTGTTAATCTTACCATGTGAGTCTACAACCAATTTGTCCCATATTGGAGAAAGAGTAAATGTGTATATTTTTACAATCCTCTTTTACCTGACTATCAAGGTAAAAATATAATGTTAATATCATTAAAATATTTGATGACTTAACAGCTCTGTAATGTCATACCATTCCACTTCATTTTATATTTACTTTTTACCTAAGCACTTTGTTCTTTGTAAATAACTTAATGACAACTTTTAAGGCACAGAGAGATTTCATATCATTAGAGTTTCAATTTTCATTGCTAATTTTTCGTATTATACATACTTGAAATGAAAGTTTTAAAGTACTGTTACGTCTCTGTGTTCGTTTGTTAATTTTCCGTAGAAATTCTTTCCGAGAAACTTCAGCGATACAAGTCCTTTCTTA
>NW_013667544.1:8634-39924 GCF_000517525.1 Limulus polyphemus
AATTAACAATAACTTATTAAATGTACAGAATTTACAAACACAAAATCAAAATTCAACAAAGTATCTTAATGTTATGGGACGTGTCTTCTCCGTACTGATTTCCATCTCGTTGGCTTCTGCTTCACGCGGGGTTCATCTGCTCCATCGGGAATTGTCCTATTATCGGTAACAGTCACATCAGTGGGCCAGGTGGTTAGGGCACTCGACTCCTAATCTGAGGGTCGCGGGTTCGAATCCACGTCAAACCAAACATGCTCGCCCTTTCAGCCGTGGGGGCGTTATAATGTGACGGTCAATCCCAGTATTCGTTGGTAAAAGAGTAGCCCAAGAGTTGGCAGTGAGTGGTGATGACTAGCTGCTTTCCCTCTAGTCGTACACTGCTAAATTAGGGACGGCTAGCGCAGATAGCCCTCGTGTAGCTTTGCGCGAAATTCAAAAACAAACACATCACTGGTAGTAACTTCATCAAGGGCTTCACTGTTTCCCTTCTCAAAACTGAGTAGAGTTTCTTCTTCCACAGTGGCTTTTTCAGGTGATGCGTCTTCAGCAGCGTCATTTGTTCCGTTGTTCACTTCATTCCAACTGAAGTGTCCTGGACCGTGATAACGCCAAAGCCTGTTGGCATGCACCACCTTTGGCTTACCTCGCCGACCACATTTTATTCGGAAAATCACGTCTGAGAGACGACCCACTATGTCATATGGGCCTTCCCATGGAGATGACAACTTAGTCTTTGGTCTTCTTGGGATTATACAACCACACCTTGTCTCCTGGTACAAAGCTGACTTCAGTAGATTTCTTATCATAGCCTAGCTTCATGGAATCAGCAGATGTTTTCAAGTTTGAACACACTTGATGTTGAATATCATCCATCCTTTCAGATAACACTTTCACGAATTCTGGCACATTTTCAGAACTGATACTATAAACTGACACTGCATCCTAGAATTATACTATAAACTGACACTGTATCCTAGAAATATACTAAAAATACAAATGTATCCTACACATCTACTAAAAACTGACACTGTGTCCTACATAACTACTAAAAACTAACACTGTATCTAACCATACTACTAAAAATTGACACTATATCCCACATATCTACTAAAAACTGAAAATGTATCCTACACATCTACTAAAAACTGACACTGTATCCTACATAACTACTAAAAACTGACACTGTGTTCTACAAATATACTAAAACTGACACCGTGTCCTACATAACTACTAAAAACTAACACTGTATCTAACCATACTACTAAAAACTGACACTATATCCCACATATCTACTAAAAACTAACACTGTGTCCTACATAACTACTAAAAACTGACTCTGTGTCCTACAAATATACTAAAAACTAACACTGTATCCTAGTTATTCTAAAGAGTTTTTGTTCGAGTTGTTCTAGTTGAAGTTCGCCACTATGAACCTGAAGATCTCCAACCTCGAACTACTGTCAAAACAACTCTAAGGGAAATGCAGAACATCAGTGGAAACACCTGGTATATTCAGATGAATCACCTTATATAACTTTCCTACCAAATGGACATGCTTAAGTGAGGCGAAAACCAAAATAAGCTTACAATCCTGATCATCAGTTGCACATGATGGAAGCTTTTGATGGTATAGGTAGATTTTGTTGGATTGGTTTATGGCTGATGATCTCAATGAAAGGGAAAGTGGAAGCAAACGATTACTTACTTATTGCAGACCAAATTCACCCTGTGGTGAAAACTTTATGTCCAAACAGAGATTGGTTAAAAGAAGAGAAAGTTGACCGTTACAGTTACTACATTTATACATTATAGAGGATGAAAAGTTTGAGCCCCTAAGTTGACCATTACAGTTACTACATTTATACATTATAGAGGATGAAAAGTTTGAGCCCCTAAGTTGGCCGTTACAGTTACTACATTTATACATTATGGAGGATGAAAAGTTTGAACCCCTAAGTTGACCGTTACAGTTACTACATTTATACATTATAGAGGATGAAAAGTTAGAGCCCCTAAGCTGGTCATTACAGTTACTACATTTATACATTATGGAGGATGAAAAGTTTGAGCCCCTAAGTTGACCGTTACAGTTACATCATTTATACATTATAGAGGATGAAAAGTTAGAGCCCCTAAGCTGGTCATTACAGTTACTACATTTATACATTATGGAGGATGAAAAGTTTGAGCCCCGAAGTTGACCGTTACAGTTACTACATTTATACATTATAGAGGATGAAAAGTTTGAGTCCCTAAGTTGACCGTTACAGTTACTACATTTATACATTATAAAGGATGAAAAGTTTGAGTCCCTAAGTTGACCGTTACAGTTACTACATTTAATCGTTACAGAGCCTTTATGGTCAGTTTTAGAAACTAATTTCGGAAGCAAATTTCCACCACCACCATTACTCCAACAACTGGAAGAATTTTTGATCAACGAAAGTAAAAAATATCATTTTCTGATGAAGAACTCCTTGCTACCCCAATTTCAATTAGTTGATACTGTATCATCTGCTCTTGGAAAGCAGACTCCAAAATGTGAAAATTGATAGGTCTTTCCATTATTTTGTCCAACCTGTGCGTATATAACAAGCAAACATTAAATAAACCTGTAAAAGAAGTGAAAGCTGAGGAATGAAATATATTGTAAAATATGAAATGTAATAACTAACTAGTTTTAAAAACTACAAAGTAAATCACATTAATTAATTTCGATAATTACAAAGAAAGACAAAAAGTTATATAACTTTTTTAAAGTTGTAAACAAATAGAATAAGGTTGTTCTACTTTTAAAGATTTTCAATCAAGACTGCGCGCGTTATTATTATTTTTCTATTCATATCAATCCGCCTAAAATACAATGATATAAAAACAATAAAAAGCAAAAAAAGACATGTCACTTCTCGTAATACATACGCAAATAAACACACACACACACACACATATATATATATATTATTTTTATTTAAAACTGATCTATATTTATGCTTGAAAAAAACACATAAGGACCCAGCACACAATGACTAAGATAACTCTAATAATAGAACTCCCTTCACCAGTACTATTGAACCTCTACTTTGAAATGAAAAATTCTAGAAGTATATTTAGAATTAAATGTAGCACGTTATTATTAACTTGGATTTGGAAATGTAGATAAAAACGACAAAAGTAATGAGTATGTTAAAAATCTTAACTTGTATGGTATCTTTTTTTATATCAGATTTTTAGTACGCTTCATTTGAAGTACTATATTATTTATGTTGCCTAACCTATAATAAATACATTAATATGCTGAAAAATACTTGCAAACCTCAATTGTGAAACAAAACTGACGTGTTTCAGTTAATACTGTTGTTTTGGGATGATAGAGCTTCTAAAGATTATTTTGATGGAAGAAAGTAAGAACGATTATTTCGAAGCAGAGAGTTAGGGATGATCATGTATTTACATTTTTAACGCATTTCGTATAATGAGTACTAGATAAATCGTGTTCCACATGCTGTTGTAAGAGAACAGCGGTTCTTACTTTAAAATATTAAAGTCAGAGGCACACTCTCCATCTTAACCCTACGTAGTAGTGAGTACAAAAGGTGTAGTGACGTTCTTAATGTGTTATTACGAATTTAAAGTATCTTATTAAAAATTAAAAATCATGTCAAAAAAAAATCTCGCTTAAAGTATAACACTTCTTATCAATGTCACCTTTTAAAACCAGCCCCTGGTGTCACAGCAGGAGTACTGAGGGCTGATCGTTCGACCAATCGGATTTTGATACTCATGGTGACAACAACACGGATAGTCGATTGTGTAGTTTTGTGTTTGGCAAAAATCAAAACAAACTCTTTGAACCAAAACATTCTAATAATAATTTTATGTCTATACTTGAACAACATAGGAACATGTATCCTGTTCGTTACACCTTCAAACTAAGGATGCAGTTTCCATTATACTTAAAGCAACCTGCAGGTCGTTTCACCATTAGTGGCTAGAAAACTGTATTAGTTTAAAAGTATCATAACTGAAATGAACTCTAACTTGCTAAAACATTATTCTTTGTTTGTTCTATCTGAGTACCTCTTAATCTTACAGAAGAAACAGAATGTCCCGTTTGTAACCCTATCTGTTTGTTGAATCTTAGTTTCTGAACACAATTGTTAAGACAAACAATTGGCCGTTTTAGTCTTAATAGTTAGAGCATAATTGTCTACTGCTGTATTCTAAACTTCCAGCAAAGAAATGGAAAACCGGATTTATCATTTAAGGACTACAGTTGAACCACGAAACTTATATGTTGTCCAACCAGTAATATGATGAATCTTTTTTAAACAAATTGGTTCAACGCCATAATAATCTAAACCAAAATGAAGCACACTTAGCTCCTCAACGTAGCGTTGGAGACTAAATAATAAGTTTTCAGCTGTTCTGAATCTCATATTTGATTTTTTTTCCTATTTTACAAGAAGAGTTTATGCTACTAGTAAGAATTAATTGTTAATTGATATAACCCACATAAGGATTTGTAATTTCTCTACAGTTTACAAAAATGTATATGTAAAGAACTGGACAGTCTGCATGCAAATATCATTATGGTTATGGTTGCTTCATATGTTTAGTCGTATAAATGTGTTGATAATATAAATTCAATGGTTGCCTATAATATATATTTAGACACTTAAAAGCAGCCCAACTTATAGTATAATTTCGACTTTAAAAACTTCATCTCCAATGTGGCTAAGTTTACCATTTATAAACAAATATTTTCAAAACATTGTTATCTGTTAAGTTAATTGGATAAAGTCTAGTCATATATATATCCTTAATCTTACAGTTGTTGTTAAGTTCAACTCTCCTCCCCGAATAAACTACTTCTGTGAATGCATTATTACGTCTTATTGTTCTTATGAAGCGGAAGCAGCATGTTGTTTTCGGAAGAATGCTCATCGTGCGGTATTTTATTTGTACATGTTTGTTGATTCTAGATAAATAAAACCAAGCTTCTTTTGAGGTGTATTATAGTTTCCTTTCTTGTTACTATTACTTCTTAGGAAGTCGAACTGCGATGACAATGTTCAATATCCTGTCTCATGAACGAATGAATGCAAGATTATAGGAGTTTAATCTCATACTCTACTCATCGAAATTACACCAAAACAAAACACATGTACCAACATAAATCTATCTTACAAGGGATATGGCTTCCTAATTAAACAGTGCTTTATGTCTGAGTACCAAACAAAACACATGTACAACATAAATCTATTTTACAAGGGATATGGCTTCTAATTAAACAGTGCTTTATGTCTGAGTACCAAACAAAACACATGTACAACATAAATCTATCTTACAAGGGATATGGCTTCCTAATTAAACAGTGCTTTATGTCTGAGTAGCAATATCTACTCATTTACTTAAAAGCAATTAAATAAATTTGACAAACGAACAATTTTATTATTTATCTTCTTTTCAACTATCTACAATACCTCGCAGGTTTTCTTTGTTTTGAGCATTTCCTCGTTAATTCTGACATTTGTAAGTATCATAAGAAAATCGAATGTAGACCGATATATGAACCTGTTGTATGAAACTGAACGTACCACGAAAACAGTAGTGATATTACAGTAATTATGTAAACGTAGCACGTGCAAATATACGCTGTAATATAATTCACTAAAATTTATTTAAGAGAAATCACTTCAATAAGCTAACCTTCAAAATAATTTATTTTAGAATGCACATAACCGATTTGTTTTATGATTTACAAAGATATAACACATTTCATTCAGTTATAAATGTAGTTATACACGCTTGAGAAGATGCATATATGTATTGGAATATTGCATTTGAATAATTAAACAAGTTTATGAGTGCATTAGCTGAACTGCACGAAAGGAATAAGTAAACTCATAATTGTCAAGTTACCTGAATACAATTGCTCTTCCTAGAGCAATGACTGACCTTTTGAATAACTGACAGAGCTTTGATATAACTCATCAAGTTGAATCTATAATTCTTTTAACAATAGAAACAGATATTTAAAAAAGACATCTCTACAATACGCAATGAACTTTGCAGTGAAGATCAACCTACAACTTCTTTAAATGAACCTAGAGGTGAAAGGTAAAGATCATTCATTGAGCTGGCCTTTCAACGAGCCCTCTGGTGACTCATCGGTAAGCAGAACTCAAATATTCTATTGTGTAGCTTTGTGCTTAAGAACTGAACAATCGAACAAACCATTCATAAGTTTTTCTGCCAACATGTGCAGATGGTTGAACGTATAGACAACTTTACATTTTTCAAAAAAAAAGTTAGAAAGGCAAAAATTGGACTGAAAATTCTGAAGTGGAATGAACATAAAAATTATTTTATTTATGGTGGTTAAAATTCAATGCATGAATTAATCAGAATTCCGTCTTAAGCAATATGAACAGATTTGTAGATCTGCTTTATTGAAGAAAACTACTTAAATCTAAAAGGCAGGAGAACAGTTACAACATATGCTAATTACAGATTGCTCAACACCTTTACTCCAAGACTTCCAACAACTTTAACCGGAACGGTCTCAACAAAGCAAAGATTGTTTCACATTCTATCGTATTTGTTATTGAGTCGACCGTTGCCTAGACGATAGCGTGACGGGCTATTTATCGAAGGGTTCATGGCTTAAAACGTGACAACAGCGAACATGCTTCGTACTTTCAGCTGTGTGCACGTTAAAAAAGTAGCAATTCATCTCATTATTTGGTTCAAAGAACCTAACAAAACCGTTGTAGCGATAGGTGCTGTTGACTAACTCGTCTGGTCATTAGCACAAAATTAGGGACAACTATACATGCATCCTATAAAAGGTCTTAGATCTGGCCGCTTAGACAACGTGCGTATAAGGTTTCGTTCGAGTTGAAGACTCTAAGCCTGCATTTACTTCCTGTGAACACTTTATCGTGGCTTTTCAAAATATACTTCTAGTAATATGTTATAATTAACATCTTCTCACATGAAAACTTTAATAACCTTCTAAATTATACAATTACCTCCAGCAATTAGTCCATAAGCCGACATCTAAATCGGTAATACCTGGTGATGGTGGTGAGGGGAGGGTCAATGCTAGGTCAATGACATTTTCTTTCTACTACATCAGGGAAACAAAATATATATTGTTACCTTTCTAAATGAGTAGTTTTATCATAATTTATACGCAATTTTATTCCTTTTGGTCATTTTACATAAAAAGAGATATTTTGGTATTTTGTATGTATTTACGTTGAATAGGCATGCAAAATTTCCTCAAATTAACAACGAAGTAGTTAGCTCTCAAACCATGATAAATTTCTGTATTTTTCAAAATGCTTGGTAAGTACCATATCTTAAAGTAAAGGCACGTTGTGATACAACAGATACATCTTAACGATGTTTAGGTATGATTGAGTTTTGTGCTGAAAAATAATCCTATTAAAATTCATGAAGTTGTATAAAACTGTTGCATCTGTACGTGACTCTAACAGAAGAAAAACAAACCCCATATTATACTGGAACTAACTTAGGTGTCTTACATATCGATTTAAAGGCATTAATAAAAAACTGAGTGTTAATGATAGTGGTGTGGTAAAGCTAAAAACGAGATTGTTCCATTCCGGAATGTTAATCTCCAACTTAGTGTCAACTAAATACATAGAGTCATGGAACACGTTGTTACAGGCTATACAGTTAGAAACAATATTCGCATCCTGGAAACTGCAGCAGCATTATATGAGGAAGAAATCATTTCCTTCTCATATCGTCGGAAGTGCTTCAATCTGTTTACCATGATTAGTCTCTGGATTCTCTCATAGCTAAGGCTGCACATCTAAGTGATAGGCAAGGCACTGAAATAAACCAGAGATAGTCATCCAGGACTTCCACTGCCAGTACAGCTTTAGCGAGTTTATCTCATTTGTATCAACCTTAAAGCAATTTTAGTGGATAACTACATAACACTTACCTAAGAAGTGTTCCACACTCAAATTTGCATGTTCCTTCACGAGAGTTAAAAGTTATATTTTAGTAGAACCAACATAACCATGCTGACACAAAGGACAGTCAGTTATAAACAGCATTTAATGATTTCACTGAAGGAATACGATTCTTACAGGTTTATGAGTGTATTACCTCATCTCCACATATAGAATTAAAATGAAGTATTGGAATACGCCCTACGTGAATGCAACATAGCCGTCCACTCAAATTGCTTTAAGATTTTAACAAGGATCGATGATTAACAAAGCCTCCTTATAAAACAGAATTTGCTCATAAATAAACAGGCGAGAGATTAAACAAGTTACGTTTTCTTTTTCTAACCATAATCGTCGTTGTTCTAAAATAAAAAAAAGGTGTATAGACCTGTCTGCACATTCTGTAAAAAGAACAAATACCAGAAAAATCAGAAATCATGAATGCCACTGACCTGTATTGTGACGACATAATGTGAGCTGCTACCGAACAAAACATATACTTGCTATTACTTTCAGGTACCTAGTAGCAGGCAGAGGGCTCTATCACGGATCATATTATCGTAACTATACTACAAAGAAGAACTATACATCTTCCAGCAGTAGCAATCTATGTGGTATGCACACAAAGAATTCTAAAAGACATTATTTCAACCAGGTGATCAAGTGTTATGAACAATTGTTAAGCATCAGGTTTACAAGGAGACATTCCAGCATATGAGGAACTTAAACTTAGAACTTAAATTTTCAGACATTAAAAAAATATCTAGGCCTTCACGTGCCGCGCATATATAACTCCAAATCTGGCATTGAGTCAAGTTACAAAGTATTCGGTGCCTAGAAGTATGAAATCTAATCTCACCAATTTCCCCTTTGTGCTGACTGCCTGTGCAAACACTGCTTACTTGACACTTACATCGCAGGAATCTGCAGACTTATCAAGTTCTGTTGTTTATGGCTAGCAGGGAAATTCTCACCACCGACTTAATGAACGATACACCGACCCCTGAAGATGTTCTGAAGTTGCTGTCCTGCAAGTTTGTCAACAAAAACGTGTGATTCCCACATGTGAATGCTTGTCTAATGACTTGAGGTTTAATGAATTGTGTAACTCGAATTATAAGTTTTCAGCTGTTTGTTAATGAAAAGACTGTTGTGTTATGTATTAAAATAGATAATAAGATACTAACTACTTGGCGTAGGACACGCGAAAAAACATATGGAGTGAGTTACTAATTACTTGGTGTAGGACACGCGAAGAAACATATAGAGTGAGTTACTAATTACTTGGTGTAGGACACGCGAAGAAACATATACAGTGAGTTTCTAGCTGCTCATTCTAAAGCTCGCGAATAAAAGGATTGAGTGAGTTACTAACGATTTGGTCTAGGATACGCGAAGAAACGAATGGAGTGAGTTACAAACTACTTGATCTAGGATACGCGAAGAAACGAATGACGTGAGTTACTAACTTGTTGGTCTAGGACACGCGAAGAAACAAATGGATTAGCTACTAACTACTTGGTCTAGGGCTCGCGAAAGAACCGATGGAGTGAGTTACTAACTACTTGATCTAGGATACGCGAAGAAACGAATGACGTGAGTTACTAACTTGTTGGTCTAGGACACGCGAAGAAACAAATGGATTAGCTACTAACTACTTGGTCTAGTGCTCACGAAAAGAACCGATGGAGTGAGTTACTAACTTCTTGGTCTAGGACTTGTGAAGAAACAGATGGAGATATGTAACTAAACTTTTGTTTATTTTAATGCTGACAGATAATGAGCCACAATATATTTTATGTAGCGTCTATCTGGTTAGTGTAAAATGTATTAGAAACTGCATACAAAATAAAATAGCAAGCTAACACTGTAGTCAATCATGGGATATGATGACATATGGTCATCACAATCAATAGTTACAGTTTCGTATTAAAGTTTCCTACTTTTGTCAGAGGTGCATTTTATGTTAGTGTTATGAAGCTAGGTGTAAAGAAAATCAGTTAGAGTTGAGAAAATGGCCGACCTTTGGTCAGTTTCTAAAAGATTAGGGAATTACAGCACTCTAAATCATTAGAAAATTATTGGAGTAAGCGGCCGCCTTTCTTGTTCAGTTGGTGTGGGTTTTGTGGGACCCTTATCATTATGAGATGCTGTAATCTGATGTACGGGGAAAAGTGTGCAAGGTCAAAATGAAAAGGACTTGTAAGGCATGGGTTTGAGAAAGAAATTTAAAAGACAGGAGTTTAACGAAAGGAAGGTAAAAACCGGGAGGAGTGAGAGAGAGAACGATTAAACCGAGAAAGACAAAGGAAGAAAGTAATATGCTGCCAGTAAGAAACAAAACCTAGTTCTAAATCTATGTTTTATTGATTATACTGCAGGGGTTCCTAAACTTTGCCAACCAGCGGACCCTTTTAAACTTCTTTACTGTATTGGCGAACCACCTCCGGTTAAAAATAGTTTATATCATGTGTAACTGGTGTATATGCGTATTTTACTACCTTTACAACTTGATTCTAGTTTTAAGAAAAGAACAATGAAAAGAGATTTAAATATGGATTTTTTTTTTAAATCTTACGACTTACTTTAATGTGAATGATGTTATTGCTTTTCTGAAACAATCTTACGAATTTCTGGGTCAATGTCTGACAGTTCCAAACGAAGATCCGGCTCCACATTTATATTATTCCTATATTTTGGTTTAATATAAGCAAGTTGAGAGAAACTTCGCTCGTATAAATAGGTTGTAGGAAATGGCATTAAATATCTCACTGCTTTGAATGACACTTCAGGATAATCACATCTCACATGTCACCATGTCTGTCAAGTTAGTTTGGCCAAAAAATGACTTTAGTGAAGCGTCACACGAGAGATCAATAAGGCTATTTCCTTCACCTGCAGTTAAATTTTCAACACATAAAATGTTCACACTAAATGGATCTCTAATCCACTTACTATTGGAATCTGGAGGAGGAAAGTAGATTCTAAAATCTATTTTAGAATTATGCAAATGCTTTATAATAATGTTTTGCACTTCATCGGAAAGTTTTCTTTCTCAGATTCTTCAAGAAAAGCACTGAGTGTTGGTAATGACTTGTAATTATTCTACTTTCTCTTCAACTTTAAATATAGTACAGCTGCCACTTGAAGGCTAAAATTTAGTCCATTCAAATGAGTAAACATGTCAGATAAATAGGCCACAACAGTCAGCCAAGAAACTTCATTGAAGAGTTCGCTCAAGTGGAACCTTTTCTCACTTAAAAGTAAGCGTAATTCATCACGCAGTTCAAACAAACGACTCAAAACTTTGCCACTAGATAACCAGCGCACATCATAATGAGATCACCACCACACCTCCTAATGAGATAATCGGCACACATCCGAATGCAAAAGAAAACGTTTATGTTCACTACCCATCTCGTCAAAAAGAACATCAAAGATGCGTGAATTTAGTGGACGAGCTTTTACAAAATTGACAACTTTTACTACTTCGTCCAGTGTCTTTAGTTTTCCGTCCATTCTTCTTGCAGCCAATGATTCTCTGTGTATACAACAATGAATCCACCTAACTGTAGGCGCCACAGTCTTAACATGGGCAACAAGTCCACTGTTCTTACCTGACATTGCACGAGCTCCATCTAAACTTATTCCTATACATTTTGACCATTCAATTTCATTTGTTCCTAAAAAGGTGTTCAGACTGTTAAATATAGCCTCAGATATAGCATTGGTTGGCAAGAAGTGGCAAAATAAGAGATCTTCATAAATTTTTCCACCGAATTCATATCTAATGAATGCAGGTAATTAAGCATGATTAGCAACGTCTCTACTTTCATCCAACTGCAGAGAATAATACTGCCTTTGGTGTACTCTTGTAATTAATTGATTTTTAACATTCTCTGCCATTTCCTCAATTCTACGTTTAACAGTGTTGTTTGATAGTGAAATCAGATTTAAGTTTTTGCTGCTTTATTTCCATGCATTACACCTGACATTACTTTTGCAGCTGGTAAAATTAGTTTCTCTCCAACAGTATGTGAACTTCCAGTCTGTGCTATCAAAAGAGATACCTCATGTGAAGCAAATGCAACTTTTTCATTATTGCAACCATTTTTCTAATAATGTTTGTTTTCTACACATTTCACGTTCGTTAATTTGAAAATATTCAACAGATTTGCTACTTTATTCATTATGTTTTATTTCAAGAAGCCTACGAAGCTTGGATGGTTTCATACTTTCGTTAGATAATAGATCATAATACACAACACACTGAGGCTTTTTATCACTTTCTAACCTAGCGCAAATAAACTCAAATGCTAAATATTCATCACAATATTTATGCCTTTTCTGTTTTGATTCATGCTCCAACATTTGAGCTTGATGCAATAGAGCTACCACTTGTGTCACTATGCCTGTCACTACGCTTATGGTTTTTTATTACGCTGGATTTAAGCCACTGATCCATAATTTTATGGGTAACTTAAAAAAAAACAATTATAACTCACTGTTACCGACACCAGTACTAACCATATGATTATTGTAATAACTATTAAGTGTGACATCAACGTACAATCTGTAGTGATGCGATAATCCAACTGGAAATCAACTGTCTTGTTTTTTTAGATCGGCAGGCAACGGTGCCAGGCGCACAACGAATTTACAAAATTCAATTTATGTTAATTACAATTATTAATTTGGGATTTGTATATATTAATATGTTAGTTTTATAAAGACTTAGCGTTTTATTTTACTCATTACTCTTTCAGTAAATGGTAATTTAATAAATTTGGCCCCCCAGTGGCACAGCGGAATGTCTGCGGACTTTCCACGCTAGAATCCGGGTTTCGATACCTGTGCTGGGCAGAGCACAGATAGCTTATTGTGTAGCTTTGTGGTTAATTACAAACAAACAAACAATAATAAATTTAATGTATCATTGCGAATCCCCTTAAGTACTATCGCGGACCCCCAGGGGGCCGCGGACCACAGTTTGGGAACCAATGGATTATATTAATGAACATAAAATTGTTATGATTTCATTAGCATGAGACAATTCCCGATAGGAATAAGTACAACCTCAGTTGAAGGAAAAGTGAAATGCGAATAGAACACGACCTTAACAATTAGTATAGTAAACATAGGTCTCATTAGAACCTCTTTGGTTAACATTTAAAAGGTTTATTATTTACATTTTGTAAGTACAATGAGTAATGTTTCATATTCAATCTCTTCTTGTTGTTTTATTGAATATATACGAGTATCAACACGACTTAGCAGTAAAATCATCGTAACACAGTCAAAACTCTGACTTCTCCTATAAAGTCGTGTTTTCCACCAGAATACTACCACTGCGGCAAGGCTACCATACAAAAACATCAAGTAGACACGTATAGATATTCAATATGGTTGGTATAATATAACCCTTTGAGTGGTACCATTTCAGGCTTGAGCTCATTGACTAAGAGTTGTACGGATTAAAGTGCCCTTTACAATCTATACGTTAAAATTAGAAATGTTTTCTACCTTTTTGACGTTATGTAAGTGATTATCACTTTGGGCTTTACATACTTGTGTTCAATTTTTATCCTCAATTTCGGCAATTTTTCTATAAACAGATGGTGATATTTCAGATTAGCTACATCTTTTTCACCATTACATGTTTACACTAGAATCTTAATTATTAAATACTGGTCCTCAAGAGAAAGGCATGAGAAATGTACTTTTTAATTACGCTATAATTCGATACTAACAAACATCAATAGATACCTTTTAATGGTATATTTTCCCCTCTTTCGTTTTTAGCTGAATGGTAGCTCTTACGAACACAAAACTAAAGCTACTACGATAAATCACCATGTGTAAATAAATAGTAAAACGATATAAGATATACATAAGAACATATATTAACAAAATCTAATGATTTAGCTTAAGTGATACTGATATCAAGCAGAACCTTAAGTAATTATAGTATTATAAATAACAAGTATTTCTATGTATCATTAGGTCTCAAAATTTTTCTCAAATCATCACCATAAAATTCAAAAGTTTGCTGTTTGCAACAGTAAAACTTCGTGATTTTGAAGAATGCATAAGATAAGTTTATTTAAAGTATCATACAAAGAAACGCGAAACAAACTTGAAAGCTGAGTTGAATAACCGTAATATATGGGTCTGTATAAGTATCATAATTAACGCCTTTTGGTATGTGTGTGTCTATATATAAATATATATAATTGAAGCGGCTTCTAATTGGATATAAAAATGGTCTTTTTTCGCGTTATGCTTATCTTATATGCACTGATATAAAGGTGTATATACATATGTATACCAGGAACCAAATACGTTTTGCTCAGGGAAATGACTGATAATAATTAAACAAAATAAAAGTATTGAAAATATTTAAAAGCTCATTATTAGTGTTAATTTAAAACAAGTAAATAAAATCACACGTACATGAAAGTATCATTATTGGTTTTGTATTTTCAAGAATACTCTCCAATTTCTAAACTACGATACGCTCTGATAAGACGTACTTAACAATGACAAAACTTCAACTGTGTAACGTTTATTGTTATTTTAAATTTATTACTATAATAATGTTTATGAAATAATCTCGTATATACAGTTATATAGTATTTTTGGAATTGAACCATTATACAGCAAATGAAAAATTGACACCTTAATATATTTGTAGCGAACACACAAAACGTATCCTATTTTACGTCCCTCAGTGGGACAGCAGACATTTTTACGGAGTTATAACGCTAAAATCCGGTGTTCGATTCCCCGCGGTAGGCACAGCAGATGGCCTGACGTTGCTTTGCTCCAAAACAACCAACCAAATAATCCTATTTTACGTGGTTGTCGTGAGAGACCCTGGTAACCACATTTCGTACTTAATCATAAAGCTAGATAACGATGAAAATGTTCGTCTTACAAATGAAAGACAATCTGCGATAAAAGCAATAAGTGTAGTAAGTTATTTTTGAAGTATTTTGATAAGGGACCTATCTCAGGATCCGGGTGGATTAAAGAAGGTAAAGAAAAAACAATACCAATAAACAAAATACTTTAATTTTATGCTCTACCAGAATTAACTTTTTCTATAAGAAATTAACACTTCCCACCTTTGCCGGTAAATCAGAACCATATTTTATCTTAATTGGTTAATTGTGTAATACATCCACCTGTTTTTCAATAAATTGTTTAAAAAAACATCCAAGGAAACGCAAACAAGCAAATCTCTTTCTCACAATCAGTAAACAAACGATGAAACTAATTTTCGATAACAGTAGTTGCAAAGACTGCAAAAACTGTTAGATATATACACATATTTGTTTGTGCATATAAATATAATTATGTATGTGTATATAAAATACTAGTAAGCGGGTCCCCCCTCCCGCTAGTACAGCGGTAACTTTACGGACGTACAATGCAAAAATCCGATGTTCGACCCCCACGACAGACAGAATGTAAACAACCCACTGTGTAGTTAGCACGAAGACAATTAATTCGCAGATTAAAATAACTTTGCACATTTGCGATATCTTAATCTTATAAAAATATTTCTATAAAACAAAAATCAATTTTGCATAGAGAAACCTCATCATCTTGGTGCCGCTTGAATGAGAGAGTACAGTTGAAATCTTGTGATATTAGGCTTTTCTGGTTCGATACCATTGGCAAGCTGCCTTATATGATCGCAATATTACGTCATAGCTGACCCTCAACATTTCCGTTCTCAACTGGCTGGCCACCTACGTATCTGAAAAAATAAAAACAACTGTTTAATTTGGTACACACAGCAAATTTACAAAATATATAAAAAGTTTTTAATAAGATATTAACCAACACAAATATTACACAATATTAGCTAACGTCTACTTTAGGCTGTCGGACTCTTATGACAATTTTTGCTTTTGTTGGTTCATTCCATATTTCCTGTCTTTTCTTACTTTTTAATAAATTGTTTTTGCCCTGATATCACAATCTTCTGTTAATTCCATTCATAACTTGTAATTGTAACTGGTATCAATCTCAATATCCATACTCTTCGTCTTCGTTCTCTCCAGGAGTGAAATTCTACCGGTATTCACCGGTATTGAGTACCGGAACTTATTTTTTAGGCGGTATTAGTACCGGGGACTTGTTTGAGCTGCTTTGTTGTTTTTTATGTTTACACGTAGATAGAAAAAACAAAAACAAGTCTACTTCACCTAGCTGAGTACTTTTACGTTTTTTTAGAATTTCACCCCTGGTTCTCTTTCAGAATTACTTTTGACATTATTTGGCGTTCGTAAGGAGTGAAATTACACACAAAACTGTTCGTTTCTGGGAATGGCACGTAATAGCCCTTTCCGACGCAAGATGTTCATACACTCAGATAATAAAATTGCTTTCAAGTCAGAAATATTGTATCATGCGAGAACGCAACATAATAAAGAAGGGTCTCCGTCTAGAAACTAAGTCAACAGGGTAGGGGATTACCGAGATAAGTCTTCCACTCATACCATTCGTTAACCGTCGCATAACTTAAAGAGCTGGAGAAGTCAACGGGTATTCATAACATTCTATACGACGATATACCAATTTCTATGTAGTCGAACTTTTAAAAGGGTGCAGGGAAATCATTGCCCTTATACACTAGATGACTCATAAAAGTATGCAGGGAGTAGCAGTGAACTATGGACGCGACCTTCTTACGACAGAATCTTTGGCAATAGAAACTACAGTGCAGGGCTATTGTCAAGATGTACTGCGGTTAGACTGAGTATGACCGGGCGTGTCGACATGGACTTTAATGACGTGGTAAAGCCTCATAACAATTTTAATATAACGTACTCAACCTTTTGTAGGTAAATTAGTTTACTTGTTTATCCCCTTATTTTGAATCGTACGATATAACTATTACGAAACTATTACAAATTTTGGAGTTTCCAAAAATCAGTAACAATGACAACAGAATTACCAGAAAATATTGCTATGAATATATAAAAAATTACTATATTTGAAACAAAGGTTAAAGAAAATCTGTTGTTGCCAATAAATTATTGTCAGTATTCCTGGTAGACCGTGAAATTTTCTGTAGTACTTTTACGAAAAACTGCACCCATATTCTCTCAGTGTTCTTTGTTTAACTAGCATAAATATTAGTTCATAGTTGTACTTAATCTCTGTGGTTGCCTTTCTAATACCATGACTCCGATCCTACACTAAATCCTCAAAATTTAACATTTTCCCTGCAGAAGTTTTTAAAAAATACTTTTATGTTATAAATACAAAGTTAACTCATAGACAAGGAAATATACAGCAGCTGTAAAGATTGTTACTATAGTAATTCGGTAAATCTTTCTTTCTCTTTCTGCATTGACACACTGCATGTAATAATGTTAAATAACAATCATTATTGACTAACAACGAAAAGGAAATGTTATTTAAGCATAAAAACATACACTTAGTTAACGGAAGTAATGCAACTAGTCTAAGAATGATTCTGGAAGTGAAATTTATTGATTCGAAACATCGACCATTCTTGACTAAATAAGCAAACTTTTGTGTACTAATTTGAAGTAAAACTGATTACTTATTTATAGTTTAGTGATATTGTGTCATTGCGCCAACTTTATTATTTGGTATTATATAGTGAACTAACCATTTGACGATGATATCAAAGGTTGTTTTTCACCAAAGGTAAAAAATTGATAATATATTATTTGATTTATAAGCTTTCAGGTTGCTTGATGAAGCAAAAACTTTCCTTGACAAAATAAATTAAATCGACTAAATTAATTCATATAACTAAAGGGTGAATTTAAAAAGGATTTAAGCACCATACATATTACAAATACAAGATTATTATATGAGACTTTACTGAATTACTTTGGTGGGTTGGAAGGTGTGACTGGATTTTTTCAGGTTCTTGTTTTCTTGTGCCTCTAGATTGCTCTTCAAGCTATTGAGTTACTTTTCTTGAACTTGTTTATTTTACACTCGCTGTGTCTTTGTTGATTAATTGTGCCGCATTATTTTGATCTTTGGACTTACGGATGTCTGAGGTGATTGCCCTTTCACTCCCACCACAAAATCTCCCATTATCTCATGCTTGCCGTGCTGATGTAAACTCGAATTTCCATCCTATTCCATTTTGTGTCTCTACTGTGTCACCTACGTTTACAAATGTTGCTTCTTCTGCAACCTCATCATCTACCACTTCGACTGTTCTACCTTCTATGTCTTCTTCACCAAGTCGTCCTCGGAAATCTGCTTCTTCAGATAATTCTTCTATTTTGCCAATTTCCGCGTTCTTCCTTTCCCACATAGATTCTCAATTTTACTCTACCCAGACACTTTACCTAGAAGTTACGAATTACTTATTACGACCCGTAGTAGAGTTGTAATTACAATAATCGACCTTATGTCATCATTATGGATCCAAACACACACCACTTCAGAATCTTAATCGCCCACTCTCAAACGAAAACTGCCACCTAAACGACCATCCCTGTTTTTATGTGTTATTCATAGTGTAGATCCTCTAATCACTGAACAAGACATTATCTCTGAATTGCTTGAGGATCAGATCGAGGTTCACCGAGCCATCAGATGTAAAAAATACCTTGATCCAACCTATCTGATATGCATATTTTCTAAAAGTAGAGATGTCATTGACATACATCTTTTGCCAGCATCATTAGGTTGAGACTTTTCAAACTCATTCTCAACAAATACACTGTTACAATTCTCACACACCTGTTTGCCCACATTATGCCCGCCACTGCACTCAGTTCGAATTGTCCCCAATTTGCAATATTTGCCAGCCATGTCATTTTACACATTATCCTAGGCTGGATGGTCCTTCTACAGTGGCTCCAGGAAGTACCTCTGACCCCATTACTCATCCTCCTATTGGACATTTTTCATTTTCTTGCCATTGCTCTTTAAAATATTCATACCTATCAACAACTACTTGTTCTTGACATTATCAGTTATGTTGTTAAAGCAGACATTAAACTCAGAATGCAAGCCACCTACTTTAGACAATGTTTTGAGTTTATTTGTTAACATCTGCTGTTTCTTGAAGAACATTCCTCGGCTTGAGATGCTCCTTGTTGATTGTATTTATGGTTGCATCCTTCTCAATGAAACCCTTCTTAAGCCTACATAAAATTCAAAGTTGTCTCGTTACTACTTTCATCGTTGTGATCATCCTTCACATGTCAACATGGATGTGGTTGCTAGATGTAATAGTACACGACTTTATTTCTATATTCGTTCTCGTTTTTTTCAATTATTATCCTGAGCATCTTTTGGTCACTGTTTACTTTCTATCTTGGATACTTACTTACCTTAGTTACCATATACACCCATCCAGACTTTTTTTTCACATTAGATAATATGTTTCACAGCTACATGGTTCTGTCAGATCTCAACCTCCTCAGCCGATCTAAATTTGAAATTCCCCGCTTTCATTTCACCTTATAGGATCTTTTAGGTGTTTTGCTACTTCTCCATTCTCTTAGCCATCCTCAAGCCAATCCGTCACTAGAAGTTGTTTTTGCTTCTGCCAATATTGCACTTCTTCTTTCCATCACCATGCTCTCCAATTGGAAATAATCATCTCCCCATCAGAGTTAAACTTCAGGATAACCATGTATATGCTCATTCTGGCTCTCATCAGACATTTTTAGATTTTTGTAACGCTGATTGGACTGCATCTGGTTCTCATACTGATAATTCAATCGGTGATACCGATGTGTATCTTATCTTTTCTGCTCAGGTTAACATTTCTGTATTCACCATGTAATATTTTCTCATTTCTGCCGGATTTCTTCATATTCTGCGCCACATAAACAGGCAGTGTATGTCAGACTGTGGATCTTCATCTGTCTTCATCTTTTCTTACTGGCTACAGTGGAATGCTTATAATCTTGTGCAAGCAGAAAAGTTTCGTTATTGGCATAGTATTTGCAATACCATCCACAGTTCTTCCTTTTCTTCACAATACCAGAAACAATTTAAACTCCTGACAGGACAATGTACTACTCCATCTTGTCCAATACTGGTTTATAGTGAAGTACCTACTTCTGTCATTGAAAAAGCTAATGTATTTCCCTCCTTTCTAGAATCCCACTTTCAGCTCCAGAACAATACTATTTGGATCACGAGAATTCTTTAGATGTCTTCCTTCAGACTTATCCCACACTTCCGGACCTCACCCTGAGTTTTGAGTATACTCTTATGGAATGCTCTCTGAATGGGCCTGTTAAATGGAGGTGCAACACCGCTCCTGGACTTAATGACTTAACTTATTCTCATCTTTGGCGTGCTTTGACACTTTTCCTGCTTCTTTTAGTCACATTCTACAATTCCCTTCTTTATGGTTGCTTTTACCTAGAGTCTTGGAAGAAATTCACTGTTCTATCCTTTTTGAGCTCATGTATGTTTCTAGAGAATATTGACTCTTATCATCTCCTCATTCTAACCAGTGTTCTTAGCAAAACTCTTGAAAACTTCTCATTTGCAGACTCCATGTTTATATCACTCAATGTAACCTTCTCCCTTTCACACAAGTAGTTTCCATCCCCATCTTTGAACAATGGGCCCACTCCTCAGATAATCTGATACTATTTCCAACTATTTTAAGATTTCTAAATCATCTTGTCTTCTTTTGGAATTTGCAAGTGCATTCAACTCTATCTGGCATCAAACTCAGACGTCTGAAATTTCCACTGACATATTCACTCTTTTCTTCTGTGTTGCTCCAACATAGCTTTTATAGAGGGCACTCACTCTAAAGTTCCCCAAGGTTCGGTTTTATTACCAATGCTCTATGAGTTGTATGTTTTGACATGCCCCTTTCCTCTACACATTTCTCTATATCAGTACGTTTATGATACTGTTCTGCTGGCCATGTGCCGGACAATGGTTGCTCTCAACAGGATCCTCCAAACTCTCAATAAGTTCATTATATAGAGTCGTCGCTGGTGGCTTACCAATAAAGTATAACACAGCGATATAAGCCTTCAAAGTTACCTCTGAGCCTCCGTATGTGTGTGGGGGGCGCGAACTATGAAAGGAAATCAGTGTTTAACAGTATTATTTAGTTCAGACATTTTTAATATCGCATCATTCCCTGTAGAAACTTCTAGAGGTGGATCTAATACATCCGCCATTGAATCTTGAGACCCAATACATAGTTCTAAAGGTAGATCTAATACATCCGCCATTGAATCTTGAGACCCAATACATAGTTCTAAAGGTAGACCTAATACATCCGCCATTGAATCTTGAGACTCAATAGATACCTCCAGAGGTAGATCTGATACATCTGTCGTTGCATCTTGACACTCAATAGATACCTCCAGAGGTAGATCTGATATATCCGTCGCTGCATCTTGACACTGAATAGATACTTCTAGAGGTAGATCTAATACATCCGTCTATGAATCTTGAGACTGAATAGATACTTCTAGAGGTAGATCTAATACATCCGTCTATGAATCTTGAGACCCAATAGCTAAGTCTAGAGGTAGATCTAATACATCTGTCGTTTCATCTTGACACTCAGTAGATGCTTCTAGAGGTAGATCTAATACATCTGTCGTTTCATCTTGACACTCAGTAGATACTTCTATAGGTAGATCTAATACATCTGTTGTTGCATCTTGGGACTCAAACTCATGAGTTAGCTAAATTTCGTTCGGTCGTTGAAAAGTCTTCTCTTAACCTTTTATCTTCTTTTAATACATTTAATTCAACTTGAGGAAAACTAAGATGCTCAAAATAACTTTCACCAATTTGTTAAAACTAGAAAAAAAATGCATACATGTATATCGAGTGGAATTCTTGTTCTTGAATGGATATTCCAACATAGATCCGTATAAATGACTTTTAATTATTATTGAATATTTTTTTAAATAATCGGATGAAGTCCTTTAAACGCAAAGCAACACAATGGGCTATCTGCGTTGTATCCACCGATGGGAAATCAATCCCTGGATTTTAATTTTTTGCATATTTTTTGTCATTAATTATTTCATATTTCTAAACAATGAAGTTTACAGGCTGCCATTTATAGCTTTTACATGCCATAAGCTTGAGCTGTAATTACATTCTAGAAATTAGAAATCGTTTTTATTTGGATTATTTTCAATGACAAAATACATAGATGTGCTCCAGGGATTTTACAGCGAAAAAAAGATTAACTAACACAATGGATGTTCTGAAATTCTACGTAGAATTCTAAGCTACGGCATAATTCTTAACATGAATGACGAAATAATAATATATGGGACCACAAGTCATCAAGAAATCCATTAATGGAAAAAAAAGTCGTTATGATATAAAATCAACCTGAGACGAACTCATTGAAATTACTTTCTGTAAATTTCGTACCATTCATCGTTGTATCATTTACAAAACACCTGACCTCTATTTTTCTGAAGCTAACTGTTTTATTCAGATTTGAAGATTTTATCACAATCACTTGTGCGTATTAGATGTCAAAAACCTTAATTCTTCTGGCCTTTAATTTATAACATTGTTATGATTATTGACTTTTCTATTTACATATTTATGTGACATTATACTTGCGACACTTAAGTTTCTTATTACACTTTTATTATAATTACAAAAATATGTGTTGGCCATAATGTTATATATATGTAATATTATATAGTAACTACAGAGAAGACCCCTTGTGATCACTGCTTTAACACAGTTTTGAACTGCTATTGGCCTATATAACTATTATTATTCTGTAAAGCATGCTCTGGCTTAAATTTTGGGAGGTGTCTGGAACATTATTGTTTGAAAAACCCAGGCGGTTAACAACAACTGAAAGGCCGTGATCTAACCTAAATTAACTCCTCCATATGGTCCCAAAGGTATTACATGTGATTAAAATCTGAACGTTTGATAAAGTATTCTGAGATATTAAGTTACTTTAAGATAAAGCATGAGTGGTAAGTGTTTTGTGGCAGGGCATATTATCCTGCTGGATCAATAACGAACTTAATAATCAAATTACTCTGTCACAATCTCCCTCAACTTGTCCACTTCGACCTCTTGATTTCAAAGGTTATATAGAAGCTCAGTCATTTCTTATGTGTATTGTACAGATTGTGGTTCACACTACGTCATCCCTACCGTAATATTTCATACTTAGCACAGCACAATTTTAGTTACATTGTTCACCTTCCTGGTCACCAGCTCAATATTCAAACATTTTTGTAACTGGTTGAAGTTGTTCTTTCCACTTCACAACAGTTGTGTTCAATCACCAAGACCCTAGTGATGACATGCTGTACACTAAATAAAGCAGTCCTTACATGTACATGTAAATACATGTATATACATATATTCTCCTGTATTTGAAGCTTAAATGCCTTTATCGCTCAATTCAATAGCTCAGGGGTACTTTTATTATTAACTAACGAAAGTACCCGACCTCGCTCAGGATATTAGGTTGATATATTCTAGATGACTATGTCAGTGTGTGTATTCTTAACCTATTGAAGCATAGAAGAACAGTCAAAACTATTTTAAACATTTATATTTTCCAGAAACATAAAAAACTTAAAAGAAAGTACAGTGAATTAAGAATTAGTTATTGTCAAAGAACTTTATCATTGTGTTAAATATTTCACATTTATATTTGATATCACAAATTTCTATCACATTTTATCAGAATCTATTACATTTTTTATTGTTGCAGTGCTTCAATTTAGACAATAATGGTTATTTTCCCAAAGAAATCACAGACAGACACGCTGTATAATAATAATAATACTATAATTGTTATAATATCATGATTAAAGAAGTGGTTCCTTATACTGCAAATTACAGATATAAATCACACACAGACAGACAGACACGAGCGCGCGTGCGCATCTTTTTAACGAGGCAATCTAGCGAAAAACCACATAGAAAAGAAGTGGTTCCTTATATAACAACTTCTAATATATAGAAAAGCTAGTGCGTTTTGGTAGCAATGCGTTCAAACAATGGCTTATATATCATGTTGCTTAGCAAAAAAGTATAACTTGAGATTGTAGTTAAGAGTCTATATGCTGAAAGTATAAAATGAAATGTACAAACTACAAAATTTAAAAAAATGTATTTGTTGTTTACTGTCTATCTGTCTGTGATTTATCTCTATAATTTGTGTATAAGGAATCACTTCTTTTCTATGTGGCTTTTCGCTAGCTTGCCTCATTAAAAAAATACGCACACACGTGGATAAAATAAGTAATAATACACAGATGCACACCGTCAGGGTCCACGTGCATGTCTGTCTGTCTGTGATTTCTATTTGTAATATAAAGAACCACTTGTTTTCCATGTGTTTTTTGCTAGCTTGTCTTATTAAAATAATATGCATGCGCGCACGTAACTTTTCTATGTGGTTTTTCACATACAAAGATGAGTATGAGCATGTGGGCACGCACGTAGATAACTAATAATACCTAGGTGCACACCCTGAGGATCCACTTAGCATGGGTGCAAAATTTCAGGTTTCTATGTTCTTCCCGTTGGAGCTATGGCAGTCACACATATTTTCTAAATGTGTTTTTTGCTAGCTTGCTTCACTGAAAAGATACGCACGCACATGCGCGCACGTACGTGGGTAAGTAATAATACCCAGGTGCACACCCTCAGGGTCCACTTAGTATGGGTGCAAAATTTAAAATCTCTTTGAGATGTGGTGGTCGGATATTCTTTTCTATGTAGTTTTTCCTAGCTTGCCTTATAAAAAAATGCGCACATACGTGGATAAGTAATATACCCAGGTGCACACCCTAAAGTTCCACTTAGAGTGGGTGCAAAATTTCAGGTGTCTAGGTTCTTACCCCTTGGAGCTATGGTGGTCACACTTATTTTCTATGTGTTTTCTGCTAGCTTGCCTCATTGAAAAGATGCGCACGCACATGAATAAGTAATAATACCCAGGTGCACACCCTCAGGGTGCACTTAGTATGGGTGCAATATTTTAGGTTTTTAGGTTTTTCTTATGGAGGGTGGTCACATATTCTTTTCTATTTGGTTTTTCCCTACCTTATAAAAAGATGCGCATGTACGTGGATAAGTAAGAATATCCAGGTGCTCACCCTCAGGGTCCACTTAGTATTTGTGAAAAATTTAGGTTTCTAGGTTCTTTCCTCTTGGAGTTATGGCAGTCACACACACAGATACACGCCCTTTTATTATTATAGATAATGTACATTACTGGTCCATATTCACACAGTGGGCTCTAAATGCTTTGATTCTGTTGATAACACTATATAAGACATTCTTATATGTGAGGTAGTGTAGATTAGAGATAACACTTGGAGGGACTAAACGTAATTCTATTTCTTGATTAGGCCTAGGTTAACATCTCGTGAACTTCCGACATATGAAATTATTTAATATAATGTAACATTCTCAATAACAATGCTGGATACATAACTTTAACTACATTAACATCTGCAAAATTGTAAAAAATACATCTATTTCTATCACAACATTCTTTATTAAAATCTACCGATTTTTCGTGCTTTATAGAGGCCACTCTGATAATGCTTAAAAACAATCTCTTGATAACTGAAAGATTTGAAAATAAAGAATAGTCTTCTGTCTGCACTAATAAATTCCAAGTGCCATCACAGATTACTTTAACTTATATATTGGGATGTTTAAAACCAACCAACAATTTATACCTGGTAGTCATGTTAATACGCGAAAATCATTCCTAGTTGAATCATATTTATTTTTACAAGCAAATAACCTTGACAAATTGGCAAGTGATGAAGAAGAAGCGTGGTTTAAGACCAATGCAGCCACGTCAAAGCATATAAAGACTACTGCTGACAGTTGAATAATATTGTACATATGGTATGATTAATCTTGTGACACCACAGCATTTATACCCTAGATACTTTCCTTGAAGTGGCTAAGAGATGGAATTCTTAAAACGTTGAATGAGATGGAAATATTTCAAAATAGTGACTATAAAAAGTCCAAAGAAAAAATTCTAACTCATCAGATAAGATGGGGCAGCTAGACAAGTTCAACATACAAGCCTCAGTAATATGTCAGTAGTGAAAGATACTGTAAACTACTTACTTACCATTTATGCTCCAACAACTAATGTCAAAAATCAAGGTTAAAAGTTTATCAGCAGCTCTGCGATTTTACACAGGATGTATGTTTTTGAACGTTATTAGAAAATGCTTTGCTGATGCTGGTTTATGCATAGCAACAAAGGTAATTGCAGAAGAATTTGTTTTTGCTATAGTTAAAAATCATCAGTGCAACTGTGCTATAACTATATATATAATATTTTAAGATACATTTATGAGGCTAATTTGGATGTGTATGTAACCTTTATTCACATAAGCCACCTTGTGGAAAGTCAACAATTTGATGTCCTCATAACTGACTTCACTTGTTTGAAGGATGATGTGAGTACTGAATCATTCTCAAGCATTATTAACAGACTTGTTTCTATCTTTAGCAAGATATTTTACCTACAAATACGTGAAAGATCTTCGTTTTGACAATGGCAATCATTTTGGATGTCATATGATGATCTCATTGAAATCCTCTTTAATCTTATTTGTGCACCAAGAGAGAGAAACTGCTCCTTGCACCTTTAATCTGTTCAACCACTTTATACTACAATACTTTACATGTGACCCAATCAACTATGCACAGTATTTCCCTTGAATCTGTCAAAAGGTCATCCACGAATAAATAAACAAGTCAAAGCGAGTGGCTTTCCATTACATTGTGGATTTTATACTTCATTTGGAAGGAACCTGGATGTGTTATTACCAGGAAACTGGTAATAAGGATACACAAACCCAGCATGCACTAAGGGTTTCAGTCCTTGAGTAAGCGCCATTAGGATATATTATATGACTGTGCGCTTCTAAAGTTCCTGTATTCAGCAACTCAGAGAAATGATCAGTGAAACCAAAGATACATTTAGTACTTCTGATATGACATATAATAGCATCCTAAGTAGGTGTAAGCTGTTGCTAGACATACTTCCAAACAAGCTGACAAACACTCTTAGTACTAACCTCAATTTTCAATAACTTCACATCCTGCCCAGCAGGTTTACAAACATACAAATCATTCAGAAAAAGAAGATTGTCAGCAAATCCAGCACAAAATTTTCAGAATTGTCTGCCACAGTTGAAGTTCAAAACATTCTTTTACCTCGAGAAAAGTGCAGTATGTACTTTTAAGAGGAAATACTTAATACTAATGGTTGACAGGAACTTGCAAGCTAATCATGACAGAGGTGCTGGGACATCCATTAGAGCCTCTTCCTTGTCCCTTAGCAAGTTGTAAAGACACTTACTACAAAGCTACAGCAGCTAAGATCATTCCTGCAAGAAAGTTAATGTTGTTTTCATGTATTTTTAGATATATCTATAAATAATACAGAAAGGAAGGAAAAGCGAGTTGCCACTGTCAAGTATATTGTTTAGAGGAATGAAAGATGTTCTCATAAAGTATAAAACAATCAGGTTAATGCATTTGTTACCTCTTAAATCTCTAGCTTGAAGCTACAAAAATCATGACTACATGGCATAAGTTAAATACATTCAGTTTATTTCTAATTAGTCATCTAACAGTATTTTGTTTTCACATGAATATCACTGAAGTCCATGTAAAAAAACTAATTATAATTTTATTTTATGTTTTTGGTAAAGTCTATTATATGTAGTTAACAATCATGTATGAAAGTACCAAATTACAAACAAATAATCAAAATCAAAGTTAATATTTGCTGTATAATAAAATACAGATATAAACGTAAATATTTGGCATAACTCAGTTAATTTGGAGCCTTTACAAATCAGTTCAGTTATTTTATAAAACCAAATATAGCTTTTACTATTGAGCATTTAAGAAATCATTTATTGTCAACTTTTCACTTTCTCATCATTCTCTGCATTATAATAAAACTGTTAGTCATATACTGTCATTGGATTAGAACAGATCTCAGAATCCACATTTTAAACAACAAGCATTCCTTCAGAGGTGCATGCAGTAGTGGAACTATGTTCATTTGTAAGCAAATACATTCATCTAGACTGGAGGCTATGAGAGAGACATTCACTTATCACGTCGCTGTATATTTCAGAACAGCTCCACTCTATTTCATCATTTGAGGATCGATCCCATCAACTACATGCGGTACAAGACAATTGTTTGATCTCTTCCTGGTTGAAATTGAGTTGTGGGTCATCTGCAATAGCAGACCCTTCTCTGATTAGCTGCTTTAATGTCATCATTGAGATTTATAATTCCAACATTCTAAGCTTTCATTTGCTTTATTGCAATAAATATTAACTCTGCCAGATAAAGAAATTCAAAAATAAGTTACTTGTTATGGTCTTGCTATAGGCATGCTACCTACATCTTTTCTAACCTCTTATTTAGTATAACTTTTTCAAAATTTTAATGATTACAAGTGCATGTAGTTTTAACTATATAACGTTGGTCAAGGAAGTCTAAATTTCTTTCACCCTCGTTACCCATTGTTCTGAGTCATTCGCCTGCGGTATCATGTGTGCTATCTCATGGAAAAGATTTCTGTAAGGTTGTATATATTATACAGAAGCGGACAGTGATACTTTTTTTTACAAACAAGTCATGTGGTACCTTTAAGTTGCAGCCTCTTTTAATTTTCACGAAAGGTGAGAATGACCAACAGCCACGTGGGTAAAGCCCGTATCCTAAGAAAAATATCATTATTGTTTGATGTATAACATGCTATGTTTTCTCTGTCTGAGACACTTCTGCTACTTCTTCTCTGACAGTTATCAAACCCCCAGTAAATGCACCACCAACACATTCGTTTTGTCTTTGATTGCTTGTGTGAATATAAATTTGTTTTACATTCTTATATACTGTATCCATTCCCCTTCTTTCACTATTCAGTTACAAGTTGGGTAATACAGTTTAACTTTGCATAACAATTTCTGTCAAACTTCCTGTTATTCTGTGGAACATGAACTATTACTCTAAGAAAAATCAGTGCACCTGGGAATACCAAAGCAAGACAGCGGGTTTCACAAGGATGTGAAATTAAGTACCCAATTAGTTTGTTCGACTAGCTGTTTCCAAACATCTGCTATAAGAATATGTAGAGTTTAATATAAAGGGTATGTTTTCTGTTAGTCAAAACGTGACTTCCTAAGGGAAAATATGATTTAAAATATTCGTAAGGTCAAACAAATGTTAGATTGTGTTTGTTGTTTCCAGTAGAGGTGGGGAATGTCGGAAGGTTAAGTGCCAGAAGAACCAACTTGTCTTTCTTAAAAATCTATTTACCCCCTCCCCATCCCACAGAACAGTCACATAAAAAGTAGAATATAAGTTTAAATATATGTGGTATTTTCCATCTCCCAGATACAACGTTAGAAATCGAGTTTCGATACAAACCATCTCGCAGATTAATACTGAAAACCGGGAAACTTTCCTAAAAAAGCTTCCGGGGAAAACCTGGTCTTTTGGTGAGTGATCCATGTATTTGTAACACACCTCATTCAAAGGGTGTGGCTACACATAGCTATTATTTGATTGGTCAACAAGAAAAACAACTGTCTCTCTAAATATGTTACACTTTGTCTTTCTTGCAAGAGATCATGAATAGCTTATTATAAACACAATTACAGCGTGCTTCAGTGAAATACAAAGCTGATTAACGTATTTAAATGCCTCACTGCGTCCAAACTTGGAATAATAAAAACTACAATAATTTTACACGTTAACAAAAGTAACTGAAAACACATAATACTATGCTGTACTACAGTGCAGACAATCAATACAATGCCACTGGCAACTCAATTTTGTTGCGAATGGCGTACACCATTTTTGTATCTAAGCTATACAATGAGCTATCTGCCTACTCCGGATATCTACACCCGATTTATAGCGTTATAAGCCCTCATACTCGTCGCTGAGCCACCAGAGGATGGATTGCGTTTATATATTTTCTAGTATTAACACTGAGTAATTAGGGTATAACAGAACTATAGCAAAAAAATACCTTAGCCGTATGACTAATCTGTTTTGATTTCAATTAGCCACAAACATACTCATTTAGCCACAACAGCTAACATACATCTATTATTTTATTGCAGTGATTATATATTACCGTCAGTCGTAAAATGATTTCAATGGCTGTGGGTACACCATTAACTAACTAGGGGAGATACTATGAAACATATCAACTCTATCTGACCTTGTTATCGGCCTGAGCTATATTTGAAACTCGAAATCATAATACATTTCAAAACGTAGTGTTATCTAGTGATTTGTAAGTATGACAATCAAAAGGCCTATTCCATGGTTCAAAATGCCATAACCCAACCATCAATAGCTATTTAGTAATAGCATAGCTTAGACATCAATAGTTAGTTAGCAATGGATAGCTTAGACATCAAAGTTATTTAGTAATGGCATAGCTTAGACATCAATAGTTATTTAGCAATGGATAGCTTAGACATCAATAGTTATTTAGTAATGGCATAGCTTAGACATCAATAGTTATTCAGTAATGGCATAGCTTAGACATCAATATTTATTTAGTAATGGATGGCTTAGACATCAATAGTTATTTAGTAATGGCATAGCTTAGACATCAATAGTTATTCAGTAATGGCATAGCTTAGACATCAATAGTTACTTAGTAATGGCATAGCTTAGACATCAATAGTTATTCAGTAACGGCATAACTTAGACATCGACAGTTATGCATATGGTAGTTCTTGGTTGCAATCGAGACTCGAAAATACAGACAATAAATTCATGATTGGGCATCCATACCTGTAACGACATAAATATAGCCGTTAAAATCGCATCACAAATGCCCTAAATACAGCTATTACTTACATTTATTGGTCGTATATTATATTACCTCAATTGTATATAATGTTGAAATTTCTAAATATTTTTCCACTTTATTGTACCAAATCTGTGGTACCATGCCATTATAAAGTGATTGAATATTTCTGTATCGTGCTTTAGGTCAGCGAAAAGCAGCATATATAAAGTATTCAAATACTTTTTTTTTCAACGCCTAACTCGAGGCTCTACTAATAAAATAAAAACACCCCAAAATTATAAGCCATTGGAGCCTAACGACTGTTCGATACTGAAGATTTACATTATAAACAAAACACTACTAAAGATGTAACAGGGTCAGGCCAGTTTATCCTGGTATTTACTTCCTCACGACAAGGTACAAATACAGTTCATAATAAGGCAAATAACTGGGAAAAAAAGAAGACCAAAA
>NW_013667544.1:40051-55645 GCF_000517525.1 Limulus polyphemus
AGCAAAAATCCAGTGTAGTTTTATAGGTTTCCATAACCATTTAAACGAATATGAAGCGTTTTTACATGACAATTTGTAGCATTAATCGCGAGCGTCTAGCACTGATACAGAAATAATGGCCCAGGTACGAACTGATAAAGAAATCAAGATTTACATTAAAACTGACACGAACTAAAATGGCGTTTTATGTGTATCTATATCAACAGTTTTAAGCTTTTATTGTCATTTTGTAATGTTCTATATTCTACCTAGAGCTGGAAGTCAAACTTTACTAGGCTCCCTTCTGTAGACAAAAGCAATGAAGTAACGTCATTGCATTATTTCAACAATGTTTGTTACTCTGTATATCACTAAGATTTGTGGATTAAAGACAGTGTTGTATTTCTCATTATGCAAACCAGGCCTAGAGGTCCATGCCTGCGAAGCCTGGATGGACAATATATTACAACTTTTAGCTTTGTTGGGAAAAGATGGCAAATAGCGAAACAAAAGAAAAGAGAAATATAGTAATAATATACCATACTTTATACTAAAATGTTACATGGACAAATATTAGGATGTAATTCGATAATTATACTGACCTAATGCATTCTGTCGTTGGGTGTGTTTTTTGGATTATTTGGTAAACATAATACCGAATATAGTCCTCTTAACAATAAAGAATTAGTTTAACGTTTCCTAAAAGCTACTTTCACTGGTAGCCCTAACTTCATAAACAATGTTTTAACAGAATTCTGAGACTAATAGTATGCCATAAGATTAATTGTTAATGCTAAATTTCCTCTGGCTAATCAATCAATAGCAGACATGTTAACTAATGCACTTTTTAGCTTACTAGCTGAATCACAGAACTGAATAGCTCACTGGTTGGCATTGAACTGATTCACTCATTTACTCACTGAATACTTCTCTGGTTGTCGTATTTATAAGGTACCCTCGTTTCTACATACTGCATGAATTTTTTAGATTTTGCAAAAACCTTAACTTTCATGAATAAAGGCTGTTTTTGTTGTCGTTTTTTTAAGTGTAAAAACACACAAATGGGACTATCTGCACTTTATCCACTGCGTGGAATCGAGTCCCGGAGTTTAGCATGTGTTTGGTTATTTGTTGATATATCATCAAAATATTCTAAACAATCACCACCAATCGTCAACTTTCTGGCTACTCTTTACCAACGAATAGTGAGATTATCATATTATAACGCCCCCCACGGCAGAGAGAGCAAGCATGTTAGACGACGGATTTCGATCCATTGACCCACAGACTGGGAGTCGAGCACCATAACTATCAGGCTATACCAGGCCTCTATCATTGTATCGCACAAAATGATTTACCGAATATACAAAACTCTACTTTATCACAACTGTATTGGATTGATTATGTTCAGTGTGTAAAATAATTAGCATACTTACATAAATATTTTAATATTGTAAAATACATGTAGAATGACTATTGGTATCTTTCGACGATGTCCTCTATTCATCGAATAGCAACTATATATGGCAAATGAAATAAATATTAATTATTATTTTTAAAACTTTTGTTATTAGTTTAATTTTAGTATCTGGTACATTTCTCACTGTGAAGAATTATAAAAACTCAGTTAACAAAAATGTGGCTCTGCATGCTTATCGAAGTTTGGATTTTATGTACTCAGTGAAATTTAGTTCAGTAATAATTTTTGCAGTAAAAGGCTCACCTAGGGTTAACTTTTATATATGATACTGCTTCAGCAAAACTTAACTATTATTTTATTACAAGTTGCAGCTTTTACAGTAAGGAAAAATATTTTTAAAACAGGTACATCGTTTCGATCATTGGTGCGATCATTCTCAAATACAAAAGTCGTACCTGTTTTTAAAATATTCTTCTTTACTGTAAAAGCTGAAACTTGTAACAAAATATTGCTTATGATCAATAAGTAAATTCAAAACAAAACTATTAAAACTTAACTATATATGAAACTTCGAGAGACTAGACTGCGGTTCTCAATCTGTAGTTCGCGTAGCACCAGAGTATATGACGGTAAAGACTAACTTTCCATATCATAATTTAAATAATTGATACTACATTCGGTTAAATGAAAATTACGTTTTTCTCGAACATCTTATTAACTTACATAATAATTTATGTCAGTGCTGCTCTTACACAGTGTATGTTCAGTTTCCTCAGATATACAAGTCTGAGTATGGTATTCGCGAGATTGTCATTGGTTCGTGAAATGAACCCCAGCAAAGACTTTTAAACTAAATTATTTTTTAGAGTAACGTTTTCACTCCATCTAGCTGTTAATTGATTTTCTAGTTTTTATCAACAAATAATCATTAATATGGCCTAAATTTTCTTTTAAAATAAGTTTACTTATTTATATAGTATGTTCAAGATAATTTATAAGTTAGCTTCCAAAGAAAACAAGAATGAAATACTTCTTTACGTGGGCAATGATATAATAGCACTGTAGTTTTGACTAATGCAAAACTGTAAAATGTCAGCCAATGTTCCAAATAAATCCAATCAATTCTTTAATATTTGTTTTTGCTGTTAACTTCCTGCTAAGTAGTTAAACGTACGTGACTAGTTGTTAATAACATGTTTACAAAAATTTAGCAGTAATGTATCAGTGGTTGATGTTAGATCATGTACGGCAAATGACAGACTGTTTATATGTTTTTGTAGTAATTACTGTATTGTATTTATTTCTTTTTTGCCAGTATGAACATCATTATAACTAAACAGTTGAAAAATTATAGCACAAAAATCCTGGTCACTAAATAGCCAAAGAAATACTTAGTCAAAACTTATGTGTTCTACATACATTCGAGCTTCCATTTGCCATACGTCATTTGTCAATAGATGTCTCTCTTGCTAGTGTTTAATAACTATCTATTTACCCAGCGAAGATTGATGTCGTATATCATAAAAGATATAACCTTAAATAAAATCATAATGTTCAATGATGTATTGTTTTGTTACAAGAACAAATCTCAAATAAAGAAACGTTTCTATAAAGAATAATAGCGGGAATCTCCAAAACCTAAAACGAAAGAAAAAAAATATACGAAATTAAGTTTGCCTCTTTATTTTAGCGTAAAACTACAAAATGTGCTGTCTTCTTTCTTTCTACCGAGAGGTGGGAGTCGAACTTATCTATGAACCATATGTAGACATGAAATTAAGAACTGAAAATCATTCAGAGGTTCTTATTTATATAATTCTTTTCCTATCGGGAGTTAATTTTAGAGGGCGCAAATTTCCGTAGAAACTAAAAATAACTAGTAAATAACCTTGTGATGAAAGTATAAATTATTGATCTCTGTCAAGAAGGCAGCATTATATCTTTGTATTCAAATTTTATAGCAAGGTTAATTGTGAAATATAATCACTTGTATTAATGAGACTGGAGAAAACCTCCCTAAATCGATATTTTATCCGCTGAAATGTATTTAGTTATTTATATTTTTTAAGGATAAAAATGTATTCAAGGTGACTTGCCTTTTATTCCAAGAATTCAACTGTATTCAAAGGGATGAATTATTTAATGAAAGTGAAAATAGAAACAACAATGTGGAATGTCATGTGTATTATAATATTGAGATTGAAACTAACAAAAATAGCAATGTGGAATATCATGTATATTATAATACTGTGATTGAAACTAACGTATTAATTGGACCAGGGTTTTTGTTGTTGTCTTTTACATAAATGTCACATTTACAAGAATAATCGTCATTCACAAATACAGTTCGAATTACCACGAATTTCTGATAGATTAGCAACGTTAAGCACAAGTGCTTAATTTGTATAATTATGTTTTACCACAAGTCTACTATATTTGAGTTTAACTATAAATATAGTGTGCAATAATTTGCCCCCATTCGCATCGCTAGTAGTTCTCATGGTGATTTTAGGTATTACACTGGCTGCCTACATTTTTATTTCAATTATAGAAAACAAATAGCAGTGAGTAAATTCAAAAAATTAAATTCTCTATAGCACAATTTCCAAATGGTTATCTAAACGAGAAGGATTATTGTTGTTTTTTCTCAGTGTTTACCTCTAAGCTATTGATTATGGTTATGAGTTTAAATTCGTATCTATTTTATTTAGATAAGTGGCTTAACTTTATCTAGTCGTTTACGAAATATCTATCTATCTTAAGGATATTGGTAAATCTCGGTAAAATAATCATTTTGATTTGGCATAGAAATCTGAAACCTTTAGTTACAAAACCAAGATTATTGTACACTATATTTTAATAAATTTTGAATACGAACATCATTTATTCGATAAAATAGTTTCTCGTCTTTTTTTATTTCCTCATTTCTCTTACCGGGCTAAACAAAATATTAGAAAGTTTAATACTAATATGATCAAATAAGCATAGCCATAAAATTATATTTAGAACAATCACCAAGCAGAATGGGAAAAATATACGTTACAAATATTTTTTCAAAGCTAAATTTTATTTATTTATGCACAAAAGTAACACAGTAAATGAAAACACAAACGTTGTGCTAATATAATTATTAGACGTTACTGTGATTGCACATGTTTATTGTTTACAGGATTACAAAAGAAACTACAAAAATACAGATCTTGTTTTCTAGTATTTTAAGCAACAGCTACAGAAGTATAGACCCAAAGATCTAAAGTTTGGCGGGATAAAAAAAGGCTAATGAGCTATAGTTGTATAGGGCAAGTAAAGGAGTAAAGACTAAGAACTCTATAGCTTTACGGGTGAGGGGGTGGGGTAAGTAAAGGAGTATTGATAAGAGGTCTGAAAAAAGAGTAAAGGTTAAGTAATGTAGAGTTTTGCAAGAAATACTAAGAATACAGACTAAAGGTTCTAAAGGTTTATGTAGCATTTATAGGAATACAAGCCCAGTAGTCTATAATTTCAGGATGTAACTATAAAAATGCATCAAAGTAGTTTATATTTTTAAAGGGTAATCGTAAGGGTATATATACCACTCAAACATATTCTTCGTAGTTCATGTTGAGAGGGTAAAAACTGGATTTTTTGTTTCTAGTTATTTGAAAATTGTCCGAAAAGCCTGATTCCTTGCCAAAGTAAGTTAAAGTTGGATTCTTACCAAAGTAGGCTAAAGTCCCACGTTTGTCAGAGAAAGTTGAGTCACGACCAGCATCGGGGTGAGATAAAGCAGTGAAGTAAGAAAACAAAGGCATCTTGTCAGAGTTAGAGGCAAGGGGGATTTTTCCATGGTAAGGTAAAGAAGAATATTTCCCAACGCTTGAGGCAGTGTAATATTCATTGGGATAGTTTGAATTAGAATATTTACCAAAATAACCGAAAAGAGGTCTAGTGGTGAGGTAAGATGAAGCTGGATTTTTAATATAGTAAGGAAAAGTAGGAATTTTACTGAGATCAGCATTACTGTAGCCGATAGCAGGATTACTCGATAGAGATTCATCATGTGCCAAGGCAGCAGAAGCGTATGACCCATCTGCACTTTTTCCACTCGAAGTAACAGGATAAAGCACCTTATTACCAGCTGTAGCATAAACCAAAGCGCGTTGAATGTTCTGATAACTTGGGACAGGTCTCACATGGAGACGTTTAACAAGGGGTGAAGGAAAAGGGTAACTCTCAACAGAAAGAATGTGTGAATCTGAAGACTTTTTATCATGGTGATAATTTTCAGGGGCTGCTAAACCAGCCTCTGATTTAAGCTTATTGGTGGTGACATCGACTACATCCTTAATCTCTACATCAGGCTCGTAGCTTTTCACGTCTGGATGGTAGCCAGTGGCATCAGCGATATAGTTAACGATATGGACTCGACCGTCAGCATCTCTCACACCGTAGGAACCAGCCTTGTTACCATGAGCATCTCCGGACTCCTTATGGAAGGACTCGCCAGTGAAGTGATTTACTTCGTAGCCAAATTTGTAATTACCTGATCCCTGGATATCAGGAATACAAAACATATATAAACCTTTGACTGACTAGCATTTTATATGTCATTATATGATTTAAACACTTGTATTACGAATTTGAAATTGTATCACTTCTAGAACGATGTTCAATGAATACCTTTCTTTTCTTCCTAAGCTGTGAAATGATTATTTATTGACAACAAATAACACGTAAAGATTGTAAGCGACGATCTTCAAGACAACAATGTAAACTTGTGAATGAGTCGTAGTGCCACGCACCAAAACGGTTTAATGACTTTGGTTTATTACTTTCTTTATTTTACATACAAAGTTCCATGATAATAAATACACCAAAAGTATACCTGTGGTTATATCTATACAATACAATACAGTACTATATAGTATTCTTATCTATAATTTTAAAACGTTTGATGAAATAGTGAAACTCGGAGACACTCAAAGATATACAGACACATGAAATTTACATAATTTTGTGATAATGAAAGAAAATGTGTAGTATTTCATACAGTTTTTGTACATTTGTTCATTGAAGAGTTACAAAGTATATAATATTACTGTGTCTTTTTTAAATGCGATAAAAATTTAACAGAAACTTCTATTTTTAAAAGTTAGGCTTACTTACATCTTGGTTATGATATTGTAGGCTAGTTCCTTGCGCAGAAGCATTCTCAGGAACGTATACAGGATCTGCAGCAAGTGTAAGGGTCACCAAAGTACACAAAAATAGCAACTGTAGAGAGAAAATAATAATACAAAATCATTCAAAAGTTCACAATAGTCAATCTAAGTAAATTGAATATTGCGTAGTTATTAAAGTTGTTTGAACTTCTATGAAATCGTTTTGATTACATCGACGGCTAACAGTAGTCAAATGTTAGAATACTTGGCTTGCGTGAAAATAATCAACTTATGAAAATATAAGGCTCCTAACTCGAATAACACTGGGCATGCCAATCCTATAAATAAATAAGTATGTATATAACAAAATGTAAAAATGTCTAGTTTGGATAATAATCACCGTGTAAAAATGTGAAATTATTTGGCTTGGGTATAATTAGCCATGTCGAAACATAAAAAGCTGGGTTTGGATAGAACTAGTCATGTTGAAACGGGAAAGCTTGGCGTGAATAATATTAGTCGTGTTGAAACATGAAACCTTGACTTGAATAACACTAATCAAAACAAGAAATTTAGCTTCGATAGCACTAGTCATGTCAACACATAAAAGCTTAACTTGAATAACAGTAGTCATGTTGAAACATGAAACCAACTAGATTGAATAACAAATAGTAGGACAAAACTTGAGAATATGTGGCTTGTACAGCAATGGACATGTTCAAACATGAGATAAGGCAACTTGACCATCATCATGAAACATTTTTACCCTAACCAATAATAGCTTAATGTATCTCATATGCTAGATACTATTGATGGCAACAAAATATTCGAAGACATTTTGAATAATAATCTTTATGTCAATTGTCTCCACAAAAATGTTTTAAGTATCAAGCTGTTCTTTTTAAGTACAATTATGTTGTACAGGGTTTTGCTGTGGAAGGTTATGAGTAGATAACACGTGGTTTAATATTCTAAAACAACAAACAAAATATCCAAGTTTTATCATATTTTACAACCAGTGATCAAATATCTTGATGTCTATTAATCATATTATCAGTCCTGAACTCAAGGATCTTCATGTTTCATCACAAGAAACAAACGTTCAATGTTAGGATCAAACATACACGTGTTTATTCATAGTGTACAATAATAATTAAACGTGTATTTATTTTATCTTATTATAAAGTCACAAATGAAAATATTTTAAAATATTCACACGTTCAATAATGTTTCAAAACCAGGAATCAAACATTCATTGTTTTTTTCACACTATAAAACCAGAAATCAAAAATTCACTAGCGGTATTATAATGTTGAAACAGAAATGAAACATTCAAATGTTTGATAATATTAATATTCTGTAACCTGGATTCAAACATTTACATAGTTAATCAAAACCTAGGATCTGGAAATAAATATTACAGTTTATTTTACGTCGTAGTCTTGACTAACATGGATTAATCAAGTGCGAGAATTTAGCACAAAAATACAAGTAGTGAAATTGACTTTGTTCTAGATATTTGAAATTCAGTGTGTTAAGTACAATAGTTCCTTTATTATCTATACATATAAACCTAAAATATATTTTCTTTTATGTAGGAAAACTAAGCCGAGTAACAACTCAGTTCTTACCTCCATTCTACTTGATACTGATGTGGGATGATTACAAAGGATTCAAGAGAGACTAGGCTCTGATAGGTGTTTATATAGATTCACCTAGGGTGCGGTATTGATAATGTGACATTAACTTTTACTTTGTATTAAAATATTTCTTTATGTTCTTCTTGGCGTATGGGACAAGGACGTACATGAAGAAGAATGAAAACAGGACGTCATTAAAAAGGAAGCTTCTCCGTTGTTTCGTAAAAGTTTATCTAATATCTCAGAATAATCTTTACATTTTCTCACCGAAGGTTTGATACATCTATATAAAGAATTAAGCAACCTTGACATTGGTTGTTTCTCGCACAGTTAATGATAGAAATCTCTCTGACATTAAGTATTAAACTGCTTCGTGGACCTTTCATGCCGACCTTGAAATCACGTATGGGAAAATGTAAATAAATGAATGACGATAATAAGTTTAATGATAAACCACAGTAATAACAGCAAACAATGCCTTAACAGTCAATTTTCCGATAGTGACTATGATTGATGATGTGTATTTTAACGACAGAATGATATTTGCTGGCATAGTATTAAGTTATTATAATAGATCTTAAGAAAACTTATTTCCTATATTATTAGCTACAAACGAGATAAATTAAAAGAGAAGCAGACAACAGTTATTTCAATAGTTTAAGGAAAAAAAACGAATGCGTTATATTGTAATGATATTGTCGTTTTATAGCTGTATGCCCCATTATCAATAAATGCCAGATTTAGATTTTTTCACTTCAATAAAATGATATAAGACTCTAGGTCTTTTATCTAAATGCAATTTATTTGTTTACAGTGAACGAAGTTATTGTGTACAGAAAACACTTGTTGAATGCTAATTCACTTTTATCTCTATAAAATCTTGACGGTATTCCACCTGCTATCACATTTCACTTGTTATTCAGTAAGGGGTGAGGCTGGTTCATTCAAGTCTCCCTCATCACCCTAAAGGACAGATGCAGTCCCTAGAAAGAAATTATAATTATTAGCTACTTAAGATTCAAGCTGACACACAGAAAAACAAAGATCATATATTAAAAACAATGATGAGCTGAATCGTGCATATACACAGATAATTTTTCATTTTGCACATAAGAAGAACGAAAAGAGAATTAAACAAAAAATATAGTTATATGTGTAGTGTTTTGAAATGTTTTTTACTCACAGAATAATCCTGTATTTATATAAGAATTTCAAGAATATGCATCTATTGATGCTACTATTCTTCTGAAGTTCTGTTCTTTTTCTTAATCGTGGTTTGGTGTTCATTTTTAAATTTCTGTTGAAAAGTGCTCAGATGCTCTTTCTGTGGATTAAAACTTGCAGGATTGTGAATTATTTTTACAGATCTACTCACTGTTATATCGTATCTCAAGTAAAACTTATTATACTTGGTTCACTATTTGGTGCCTGCCATCTCACCTTCTGGTTAAATAGCTCCATTTGGGGGACAAAGTCCACTAACGGCACCTCCAGTCTCTACTTATAATTCTGGGAGTCCTATATAAATCATCTCACTCAGTCTTAGACTTGCCAGACGCCATACTACTGTGATTATCTTAAATTGTCCATGCTTCCCTCACAGTGATGTCGAACAACTGTTTCAGGTGCACCAGACATCGACAGCGCTCATTCTTGGCTCATCTACTTTAACGAGATTAAAGTCATGTACCGTCGCACCATCACCCTTCAGTGACCGACTGACTCTTCCTCTTTGTCATAAGATCTCAGAGCTTTTTAAAATTTGAATACAAGAGCAGGGGTGAAAATCGATACACTTATCAGCAGGAAGCAGAAAACTCCATAAAACCTGGTTTCAAATTCTGGCCACGGTACAAAATTTTTCTCCCCCTATCTCCTTTGTGGCATTCTTAGGTAAAAACTAATTTTTCTCTGACTGAGTAGAAAGGTTCACTAAATAACAGGAGTTTCAATAAGATAATACATTAAACATTATGTTACGTAACACAATAATTATCTAAGACTTGTCCAAAGTGACTAGCACTCTCCACGAGAATGGTCATTTTCATTCAAACTTAAGGAAGATTGTAACCTCGAGGCATCACCTTCCATACTATTGGAGAAGCTAATGTTGACATCCTTGCACAAAGTGCAGCATTACAGCCCTCATTCCCATAGACAGATCAAATTTTACCTTAGAAAAATGACAAAAACACAGGCATCTAAAACGAAAGCATCTTGAAGATTTTCTTGACCACTTGTTCTGTGAAAACTGTAAATACCGAGAACAACTGATTAATTTTGAAAAATTCTATATTTAATTAAGGAAATAGACAATCTATGGTATTCTTATATCTTCAATCTTATATACTAACTTTGTGTTGTGTCTTAAGGTTAAGACTAACGTTAGATGCTAGGTTAGTACTTTAAATTGTAGCTATAATTTTGTAGTATTTGAATATACCAAGTATTTCTATATTCTTGTAATATTATAGTGTTTATTCTGAATATGTTTTTGTTTTGTACATGTGCAGGTTTCACATAATATGTGGTCGAGAAAGTCGTTAAGTTTATTATGTTCTAAGCTATCTTTGTTGTTTTCGAAGTGAATAATACCTGATCTATCATGAAAGGATATTGAACAATACGACACATTATGTAAGGATGTTGAAAGTAGTCTTCGGTGTTTTTTCAGGTGATACCTAGAGGCTACAGCAACATCTATGTTGTAATGGGAACCACCAATCATGGTGTAACACTGAATGCCTGAGTAAATACGAAGTTTCTCGCATGGTAAGGAACCTTTAGTCAGTCTAAACTGGAGTATCGTTTGAGTTGGTCTAGTAAGGACGAGGGAAAGAGTTAAACACTGAAAGTATCCAGTGAAAGTGACAACAGTGAAAGTATCCAGTGAAAGTGACAGTCTGTCATGCTTAATGAAGTAAGCACACACACTGTGTTTGTATTTAATGTGTAATAAATATTATGAATGTTGTTTTACACTGTGTGTCCAGTTTTATTACTTAATCTTACATCGACTCAGTTTGTAAGAAAACTGATATTACTTTGTAATCATTATCTTGAGCAAGTCTCGAATTATTTTGCTTTTACCTTTATATTACATATTATATCTAACCTTTAGATTTCCAATTTTCAGATTGTTTTATTGTAAAAACATGATAAATTATATATTTTGCATGTCATTGTATCACATAACTAACGTTATTGTATCAAAACTATAATTAAGTAAATTAAGAGCACAAGTAGAAGTCAGTGACCAAGGAGACGTAAATATTCAGAAACTTTTGAAACCTTAGTTAGCTCAAGTCTTTAACAAACAATATCACATTATGAGTTACACATAGTTTAACATCTGTTCAAACCTAAGACATTTGAATTATTTGCAACTGAGAATAGTTCAGCATAAAAAATAATAAAAACAATGACTTAGCATGATTTTCATTCCATTGAGTTTTAACTGGAAAGGTAACTCTAACAAAATGAGTTTAGATAGAAAATGTTTCGATTCTGTAAAAGTTAAAAAACAAACGTTTTATTTTTGCACAAATGACAAGACAGAACTACTACAGAAGATTCTCGTATATTCAGTTGTTACACCAAAAATGGTATAAAGGAGAATAGACCATCTAACTTTGCATCACTTAAAAACTAAACCTGGAATGTAGTTTGAACTGTTTAACTTATGAATATGGGGTTTTTCAAATAGTTAAACAGAAAACCTTGTAAATTTTACAATTATCTTTATATAGAATCAAAAGAAAAATACTTTATTGAAGACACTGTTAAACTACAAAATAAGATTTCAAAAGAGGCATATGCAGGATAAACTCTGTGGCATTGTTGTAACATCGATTTTTATCTGATAAAATAATTCAGTGTCCAGTCCACTTATCAATCACAAATTAATTTATTCCTTCTTAGACATTTCTACAAACTTGAACACTTGTGCACTGCCATAAATTGCTGTAGGTCTACATTAAAAATGAAGTTCAAAGCTCCCTAACAATACTAGGATTAAAGTAAAATCAACTTACTTGTACAAAATATCTTAATAAGCATGAGAGCAAACACAGATCCAAAAAATAGAGTGTTTGATTCGACTTTCTATCTTGAAAGCAAACTGCATCTTCTTGGCCATCTTTCAACTAACCTCTATGTTAAAATAACTATCCAATATTTATAATCTAGCTTTGAATGTGCAAGAAAAACTTAACGTCAACTTAGAAATTTCTAGGCATTCTAGGCCTATCTTAGCATTTCGTGTCTTCTAACTAACATACAAATTACAACTAAAAATATAACTAACAACAGTACCCCTACATGGATGGTGAATTCATTCTCTTGAAAAATCTTAATAAAACATTGCACTGAATTGTACATTCAGTAAGTTTTTGGTGGTTGTCTCTTGCGAGGTCCGCAGCATACAAATGAGATGGCAATTTACTAGTAAATCAAATCCTGATGATCCTCTGGAAGTAGTCTTGAAAAGAATCCCAGGCTCTTCAGTAAGTTGCATTCCAGGTGGCAAATACTTTTCTGGACTTACCAATTGACCATTCTCTCACTAGCATACTTCCAAACACAATCATGGTAGTTGAGTGCTTCTCCTCAAACTCCTATTGTTCACATCCAAGAGAGCTCTTTCAACCACCAATCCCGCATATCATACTGCAATATTTGGTCAACTATGTCCCAGTCAGTAGATAAAGAATTATTGCTATTTATTCCTGATATGTCTATCTAACTTTTTGGTGTTACAATTACCACTGTCTGTATTTCTCCTGGATGTTCAAATCCAATGTAATAATTATCATGTAGTGTACATGGATTTCCTGGTCACAGACTATGAAGCGACCTGAAGCCAGCCTGACCTCATATCTAAAACCACCATCAATCAACATACTCCATGGTTTTCCATCAACCAGCCCAAATAATGAGCTTCTTTTCTCTTTCGCGGTAGATGGTGTAATTCCAGCTGAGCTTCTCATAAATCCAACTAATTTCCGTTTTCTTGTATCTCATTAGCTCTTTGTTGTTCCTTTCATCTGGTTATGATCTGTTTTCTTGGCTTGATAAGATCTGTTGATTCCATACAGTCACAGCGGTAATGGTCAGATTTTTTACAATTATAACAGTTATCTCTTTCTGGTATCCTTAGGGGGCTCTAATTTCAAAAAGACCTTTGTCTGCAGCATCTGGCAATATGTCTTTTCATGTCACACTTGAAACATCACTTACCTTGTTCTGTTTAACTAGCCATCTGATTGATTCTTTCAGTTCTTATAGACAATTGTTAGTGGATGTTGATGTTTCAATATTGTCGAACCCGATATCCCCATAACTTCTAAATAGTGCCTTTATTAGTTCACATACGACCTAGCAGGATTCTAACTGCAGATATTTTTATAATGATGTACACCTACTTTGCTTCAGCATAATTCTTGAATCCTCATCTGTTATGATGTCTATAAATAGGTCCCATGCCAATGAACTCATTATTTCACGAGAACCATCAAAGTATGTTAACAAGACAAGCCTTTCTAAATCTTTCGCAAGTTCAGCTAAAATTTCTTCTTTCTTCCATATTCTATTCTGAAACTTTGCTCTGGATACTTTTTACTGGTGTAACATCAAAACTTTTGGATAAGATGGCTATCAATGTTTGATATCTGTTATGACCCTAACCTGGAAATTTGCTTACTGTCACCAAAGCTGCTCCTTTTAGATGGACAGCAAGACAGATGACTTTCTTTTACTATTCCACCCTTGCATTCTAGAAATGATTTTGAACTGAGCCTGGTATGACTCCTATGGCACATTTCCGTCTTAGTTTGTTGATTTTTCAATAGGTCAGTATTGAACTGGCCAGTTTAATTCTGGAGCTGCATTTGGTAGTGTCATGGCTTGAATTTCTCAGGAAATGTTTTTAAGTTGCAGGTGGTACAGTAGTAGTAGTAGTAATAGGTGAAGATCAAATAAGTTCTCCTATTCCATATTTTGCAGTAGAAGGCATTCCAGGCTGGAGCTCCCGAACTGATGCAGAAAGAGGTGTGTAGCTGGATTAATCTTTTCAATTAATAATTCATTATCCAAATGTTTGATTCGGTCACTGATGCTATTTTCTTTTTCGTCAATTTTGTTATTATAGCCTTTCCATACTTCTTCAATCTAATTGTTGTAAATGTTCTATACATCTCCAAAACTTTCATTGATAGTGCTTTCAATCAGAGTTATTTCTATTTTTATTCTTATTTAAATAGTACATCTATTTATTTTAACTCCTCTCTTAAATTCCTGCCTTTCTTCTAATTTCTATCTCTTTCTTTTCCTTAATTTTTGTCTCTTTCTGTTTGTCTTTCTTTCCATTGTTTTATAATGTCTGGAAGATCTCCTATCTCACTCTCTTCCCTTGTGGTAATCTTAAACTAAAGTTGAAACCAAGTACAAATTCTATTTTATTTTCCCCAAAATAATATCCCACTACTGACGCTAAGTGGACTCTTTTAGACTATCTCGTGAAAATAATTCAACATACAGTCCACGTATCAATTATAAATTAGATTATTTCTTCTTTCAACATTTCTAGAAGCTTGAACACTTGTACACTGCCATAAATTGTTTTAGGTATATGACGTTCAAACCACACTAACAATATTAGGATTACTGTAAAATAAACTTACTTGTACAAAATATCTTAATAAATACAATAACAAACACAGATTCAAATACTTCATGAAAATACAATGACCGATTCAATACTCTATCTTGTTTCTTTGATTATATTTCAAGTAACTCTCTATTGATACAACTATATCGTATTTATAATCTAACTTTATTTTACAACTAAAGCTTGGTGTCATCTAAGGCCTATCGTACATCATGTGTCCTCTTGCTAACTTACAAGTTATAAAATTAAGAATATAACTTGTAACAGTGTATTCAGATTACAATTTTACAAAACATACGGAAAATTAAATCATTTAGTAAATATTATCACAAAACAAACAAAATACAAATCTAAAACCTGTTAATCACAATGACAATAATGAAAGAATACAAGGTAATGATAAACTAATAATACATTTAATGTTCCAGTAGAAAACTATGCTAGCAGTAGTACTCAGTTATTTCCATCATAGTTTGTTGATTTTTCGATAGGCCAGTATTGAACTGGCCAGTTAAATTCTGAAGCTGTATTTGATAATATCATGTCTTGAGTTTTCCAGGAAGGTTCTTAAGTTGCAGGTGGTGCAGTAGTAGTAGTAATAGGTGAAGATCAAAAAGTTGCAGGTGGTACAGTAGTAGTAATAGGTGAAGATCAAATTACAGTAGTAGTAGTAATAGGTGAAGATCAAATTACAGTAGTAGTAGTAATAGGTGAAGATCAAATTACAGTAGTAGTAGTAATAGGTGA
>NW_013667544.1:55740-60983 GCF_000517525.1 Limulus polyphemus
GTTGCAGGTGGTACAGTAGTAGTAGTAATAGGTGAAGATCAAATTACAGTAGTAGTAGTAATAGGTGAAGATCAAATTACAGTAGTAGTAGTAATAGGTGAAGATCAAATAAGTTGCAGGTGGTGCAGTAGTAGTAGTAATAGGTGAAGATCAAAAAGTTGCAGGTGGTACAGTAGTAATAGGTGAAGATCAAATTACAGTAGTAGTAGTAATAGGTGAAGATCAAAAAGTTGCAGGTGGTGCAGTAGTAGTAGTAATAGGTGAAGATCAAAAAGTTGTAGGTGGTGCAGTAGTAGTAGTAATAGGTGAAGATCAAAAAGTTGCAGTAGTAGTAGTAATAGGTGAAGATCAAATTGCAGTAGTAGTAGTAATAGGTGAAGATCAAATAAGTTCTCCTATTCCATATTTTGTAGCACAGTTGACAAATCAGGACAAATAATAATTTTGTATTAAATTACATAGGACTCCAAAGTTAAATGTGTGATGTGTTACTGTGAATTCTAAGTTTGCTGGTGGATGAAATTCCTCGACCGTTTTAGAATTTCAAGCTTGCATGTATATTTTCTTATTTGATAATTGTTCCAGTCATGTGTTGACATCTTAATTTGTTCCTTGAACAAATGCACGTGACTCCATTTATATCACTAAGCCATATTTGAAAAGCAATACAAAATGTAAACATTGTAATAACACTTCATAAGTTAAACGGATTAATGATTATTATATGCGTATGGGAAATTATATTTTTATATATGTATTTTAGTATAATTTCTCGCCCCTGGATAGTTCATAAGTAAATTACAAAACTTATGACATCAAACAGGGTTTTGTCCATGATATTTGTTGCAGACTACAGCATTTTTGTTTTTTCACAGAGATGCCACACGTAGGTACAAACTAATACACTGATAGATGGTTCTCCGCTATTTAAGAATATTTGATATGATAAACTCAGGAACAAACCTTATTTACTGTATACCTGATTCTACACTAATTATGGGCTTTTTCAGCTTGCGTAGTGTAGAAAGCATGCAGGTAATATAAGTAATATATCTGTACGTTATATATTATGCATAAATATGTCAGAAGAGGATAATAACGTAAATATATTACAAAATTATTTTTTGTAACAACAAAAACACGTGCAATTAATATGTTAAAAATGATTAATGAAGAAATAATCTTTTATTTTGGACCAACATCCTAAATTCATACCAAATTTGAAAATTTAATGCATAATGTTAGGTTCATGTACACCAAACTTTGTTTAAAAGTGCGAAGGACACCAAGGGCGAATTGACGAACGAAACGAGATGAGATTTTTTTTTCCGCCCTTGTTAGGCCTAACCTAAGTTAGTATGAATTCAGTTTTGATGATGAAGAAACCACTTTTAGAAAATAAAGCTTGGAAACTCAAAAAAGTATAGTAAACCATCTTAATTGAACAAAACAGTCCTACTGTAAATCAACACTCTGGAGTAGCAAGAATACCTCTATTAAGCTGTTAAGCAATCTTTGGTCATGTGACCTTTTTGTTCAATACCGTATATATATTCTGTGTCTATGTAAGCTACTTGTATCTGATGATGACAAAAGCTTGTCGAAACGTTATACATTTGTTTGTTTGCTGTTAAGCACGAAGCTACGCAATGCGCTATCTGTGCTGTACCCACTATTAGTGTCGAAACCTGTTTTTTCTTCTTTTTTTTTGTTGCGTAAAACACTTTCAGACTTATCGCTGAGCCACTGAGTGGAGGGTGAGGGGGCTATACATTTCTTACTTGTAGTATTCAAGCTGTCTCCAAACTTTACTAAGCTAGTATGTTTAAGCAAAAGACTGGCAATAATAATTTCACGATGTTTTACCCTCTTGAAAACCTTAGTTCTAGATTGATGTTATAACCACAACTTTAAACCAGCTACTGTAGCTGAGTTACAGTCCCTTCTAGTGATAAGGTGGGATGAAATCACAGAGGATTACATCAATAACCTCATCAACAGCATGCCACGTCACTTTGCGGAGGTTATTAGAGTACGAAGAGGACCAACCAAGTACTGAATGTTTAATATGAACTGATATGAGGCTACAGACGTAAATTAAAATAATTTGATGTTATATTTATCATCATGTATGTTTTGGTAGGGTTTTGTTATGATAGGTGAAATGCTAAATTGCACATCTTTCTAAATGTGTCTGATAAAACCGTTTGTGTTCTAATAAACCATTTATGATGTCCATAGAATCTGTCTCATTATACAAATTACATATGTCGGTAATAATGACCGTATTTGTTACAAAATATGCAAACATTTTGGCCAAGACTGTACAATGTGTTTTAAACAAACAATATATTTTAACTATAATCAATCTAGTACATGAAAAGAAAACAAAAAAAGAAAAAGAGAATGTTCACTCAAAGTGTATCTCCTCTACCAGAAAAGAAAATATTAGTAATTAAAGAAAATAAACTATATATATATAATAAAAACAGTTACAGCATAAAAATTATTTGATAATACTAACTAACAATAGTACCATAATTCTTTTAGTTAATTATAAAAACAACTAAGTAAATTGTAGATTTGGTAGATAGTTTTTAAAAAAACTTAAACCTTTTTTACCTCCTTCTTAAGCTACTGAATATTGACCTAATGATTTCTTAAAAAGTGATAAACTTCACAACAAGTATTTCGATATATTAAATGTGGATAAATAAAATTATAAGTTTATCAAATATTTCCTTGCAACTACTTTTCTAATTTAATTTATCGTCAAATAAATATAATACCTCAAAACTCTGATGATTTACATCTTTCAAGTTACACTTCATTCATTTATATATTTACTTCTTTACTATTAATAAAAATAATAAATTTTGTCTTTTCAAGATTTACAAACAAATCTCTTTCACTAGACCACTAATTTAACATATTTAATGACAAATTAACCAATTTAACTAAAGGCTCTAAGTAATTAATATGAACTAAAAATAAAATCTGGAATAGAATATCAAATAATAAATCCGGTATATCATTAACATATAATAAGAACAACAGTGGTCGAAGCAGCCTGAGGAACACCTGTTGCATCTATCAGTTCACCAGAACATTTATTATCAATATTAACTACTAAGACTTCTTTTAAATAACTTTCTAACCAATTATACTTTTTCTGCTTACTCCCATAGTATATATAATAATACATATATATTTAACAATACCTATGACTTACAAAATCAAATATTCTGGATAAGTCTTAAAACACTACTAGGACAAATTCCATTTTATCAATAATAGTTTCACTTAAAATTTGAATAGTGTGTTAAGTCGATTTGCTCTTACGAAAACCATAGTGATATTTATAAATATATCAAATTTCTTAACAAAATCCAGAAGTCTACTCTAAATTGATTTTAGAGTATGTGTAATATAGTTACCAGTCTATAATTATCAATTTTTCTTTTATATCCCTTTTAAATATTGGTATTATTTTGGCACTTTTAAATAATCTGTAAATATTTCTTTTTCAATACTTAAATTAAATGTGTATTGTAATAAAACAGCAATAGGCACAATGATTTTTATAAATACTTAAAACATATTGTCCTGTTCAACTGCTTTAGTATTTTTAATTTTTCACAATATCATTTATTTTACTAGTAGTTATTTGTTTCACAAATACACTTGTCAAATTATGTTTTTGATTACCAATCTTATTTTAATTATCCTTGTGATTAATGTATTTTACCAATTATTCTTTTCCATTAACAAAAAAAAAACAACAACATTAAGTGTATTTGCTTTGTAAATCTGTTATTATAATATTATTGGCATTTATATCACAGTAGACAGTTTTGTGTATAATTTATTTAATTATATATTATTAATGCAGCTTCTTTCACATTGTGCATCACTATACGAAAGTAAAAATACCTTCATGATAGCATTTATTTATATTTCTAATATAAGCTGATAATTTAATTCTAAACTCAATATACTTGTTTCTATCATCATTATTACTAGATGATTTAGCTTTAAAATCAAACGTATTTTTTATTCTTATTAATTGTTTACGTAATCGTTTACCTCAAGTATTTTTAGTTCTAGTACCGTTTATTGATGTAACGTTCCTTGTTACTACAGGCAAATAACTATTGTAATAACTCCAGAAATATTTTTAAAATATTCATGAGCTTCATTTACATCATGTATACCATATAAGGTATCCTAATTAATTACATTTAACTTATTGGATGATTTATTTATATTTATGTCGTTAATTTTTCTATACATTATTTGTTTCCTGTTCTGGATATTGCAAGAATTAATCAAGTCAAAAATACGATAATGATCAGTAATATATAACCATATAACTTCTATTTCAACCATAACATAATCAAAGACAGCATAATAAATTAGTTAATGAATTGATTTTTCTGTAACCCTTGTTGGCAAATTACAATTGGTTATAATTTTACTTACATGCTTTTACTGCTGAAAAACTTAATATTAAAATCTCATATATGATAAATGGTGGTTGTCCCTTGTTTAACATAACAAATATATTTTCTAAACTTTCCATAAATATTATGAAATCACCTTCAGGTGGCCTGCAGAGACAGTGTAAATTTATATTAAGTTTTAATGCTACAAATCAAATTTCATCATTCGAAATCAATAAAATTTAGCCCAAATCAAATGGTATTTCCCTCTTTAAAATAGGCTGCAATACCTCTATGTTTTCTGCGTTGCCTAACCTTGAATAATAAACATTAATTCATCATCTGTAAGCCAAGTTTCTACAAATACCAAACAACTGAAATCAAATTTTATACACTGTAATTATTGTATAATTTCATCCACATTCTTTCGTAAACTTCTTGCATTCATATACTAAATTGAAAAACTAGCAAAATCATTCATTTTATTTTCAGATTGATCAATTGCAATACAATCACTTGTAGTATCTAAATCTAAATGGCTGAAACTACTTAAATTATTGATCATTATCGAAATTAAGATATAAATATATTACCTTACAATATTTTGAAATTATTTTCATTTCTGATGTGTATAATATTCGTTGATTCCTTTTTTGTGATTAAAGGCATTTTATGTCTCCCAAATTCAAAACGTTTCCTATGTGTTTCATGACTTTTGCTTGTACTTCAAAGAATTAAGGATGTGTTACGTCTCCGTTTGTTAATTGATTTTTCCGTAACTTCGTTCCAACGAAACTTTAA
>NW_013667544.1:61353-65108 GCF_000517525.1 Limulus polyphemus
TAATTACTAGACCATTCGCCAAGATACGGGATAGTTCTCGAAACAAGAGAGTGTGAGAATTGTCACGTGATCTCGATGACGCAACAGATGTACTATTTCGTATAATTTGCATAACGTATTCGAATATTACATAACTCAACACAAAGAAAAATGTCGATCCTACATAACAAGTAAAATACGGGTGAGTTTTACATAATAGATCGATTGTGCATTTTTTACGCTGCATAACAAGTTAACACAAGTGAAGTCTGACAGGAATATACTACATAGTTAGTTACAGCGTCTTGATTCTCCATTCCATACAGACTGCGTAATGCATGGAAGGAAATGAGTGAGCATTAAAAATACAATGTTCATGTATTAAAGATACAATGTTCATGTATTTCTTTCCATAAGTTATGTAAAATCAGTCCCAGTTATGCCAATTCGACCCATCTAAATAAATGTGATGTTGTACCTACCATCATTTCTTCCCGCATCATTCTCCGTTCCCCGAAACACTCCTACCTTTAGAATGCTAGAATCTCTTGCCATCAAGCTGGAAAGCAGCTCTTAAATAGAAAATGAGCGCTCTACTATTAAATCTTTAATTGTGAAAATGTAAAAGAAGAAAAGAACACGTTACTTTTGATTTCGGCGTGGAAACCAGTGGCATCAGCTACGTAGTTGACGATGTATAAACGGTCGTCGTAGAAGCCAGACTTGTAACCGTAAACATCTCGAGACTCCGCGTGGAATGTTCCACTGATAAAGCGACTATCATCGTAACCAAAGTTATAGTTACGCAAGCTCTATGTAAATAAAAACAAAGTTTAATGATTTATCACATCTTAAATATACACTTTTAAGTCACTAAGAACAATATAACTCAATCAAAATAAGAGCACAAAAAAAAACACATGGTGCTTTACACTAATATTTTCGGTTTACTTGATTGTTCATCTGAAGTCCAACAGTGATTTCCTAAGTAAAGAACAAAATTTCCGATAATATTTACCTACATCCTGACTACGAAGCTGATTTCGGTGTTAGCAGCACCTGGTGTGTACAGTACACCGATAGCTTGGCATGGCCAAGTGGTTAGGGCGTTTGACTTCCAATCTGCAGGTCTCGGGTTCGAATCGCCTTCCTACCAAACATGCTCACCCTTTCAGCCGTGGGGGCGTTATTATGTGACGGTCAATCCAATTATTCGTTGGTGAGAGAGTAGTCCAAGAGTTGGCGGTGGGTGATGATGACTATCTGCCTTCTCTCTAGTCTTTCACTGCTAAATTGTGGACGGCTAGCGCAGATAGCGCTCGTGTAGCTTTGCGCGAAATTCAAAACCAACCAAACAGTACATCTGCTTGAGAAGCAGCCAGTAGAGCATACAGAATCAGAACTTGGTCTAGTGGGAATAAAAGAAAAGTACATATTATAAGAATCCTTTAAAGACTGAATTAATTTGATAAAACATTTCCTGTATTAGACAAGCACACAGAAATTTATTTTTATGACGAAATCAGTAGTTAGGTTCTAGACGTGCTACGTAGTTTCCTAAATGTTGCATGTAATAGAGATTAGTAGTCATAAACATACTCAAGTTGGCCTAGACAGTTTACAAGTTTCAAAAAGGACTATTACAAATAAAGAGATCAGAACTTTAACAGTAGAGTTTTCAAAACAGTATTTAACTTTGACATGGTCACTTTTTGAAAAATGCAATATTAGCAACAATAAGCAAAAAAAAGTTACATTATACAAGTCACAAAACTGTACAGCCTGAAGAGTGTGAAAGTTTTCACAAAGAAGTCTTTGTCAGTGTTCTACGGTGTTCTAGCGTTAAAGAAAAAAGAGTATGGTAACAATCATTTGATACGATGCAATGTAAAGTATAATTTAAAAAAATAAAATATATGTAAAAATAAATTAATGTATGTATTATAGGCGCGCTAGAAAGCTTTATAAGTGCTAATTTTTACAAAGAAATAGAATAATAACAGTTGTAATTAAATCAAAGTACTGTTCTAAATGCATTATTTATGTAGTTCTGTAAGAGTTATTCTCAATGGAATTATATAAGTACGTCAGTACGTACCTTCATGATGTTTTACTTATTCAAATGTCAAAGTTTGTCACTCGGTTTTTAACGTGTTGAACAAAATTTAGACTGAATATTCCACGATTTATACTTCTTCGTGGCTTATTTGACAGTTTTTCACTTCCCATCCTTTTACTTTGAAATATTCAAGCAAAAAGGATCTACTACGACTATAAACGTATTTCAGCACAGGCTTACAATTATGTGAGTAGCTGCGACTACACAGTACCGGGTAACAATACTACTTGTGTTAAAAGATTAACTTCACTTGATCTGATTTCGATAACGCCGAACTGAGTGTACACACTTTCGCTAGAAACGTAACTAGTGTCATGAAAAAATAAAACTCATAGGGAGGTTTACCTTTTAAGTTGATTTAGTAAAATTGATTGAAACATTTCATTGAGAAGCTCAGCTGTTTAACTCATTAATATAGCAAGTTAAAGAGTGAAGATTAAACGACTTTAATTAATTAATTGACCCCTGACTATAATGTAGTTAAAGCGTCAAATTAATTACTTTGATCTCTCAGGATTTAAGCAAAATTTTCTAATTGAGAACCCTTTTCTTGACATCAAGCTTTCTGGTTTCAACTGCAATAGTAATCTAGTCAATAAATATTTAATCGTTTTAAGGACTTAGTTTTCTGCCAGAATAATTTAACTCACAAAATCTTACTCAGAAAAAAAAGACTGAAATTTCTAAAATAATAAAAATGCGACAAACAGAGACTCATTTTAAATAAACAATTCAATTTGATATAAGTAACAGAATGTAAGTTATTCTGGTAATTTCTTCATATTGTTTACTTATTTATCGAACATATTGATTTACTAATGTCTTTCAATGTTCTATCATTCGTAGACAAATCATATCGCATTTATTTTCCTAATTATAAGTATTACCTGTGCGAATTAATACAATTAAAGATATGCAGATTATTTGCACAACAAATTTACGCACCGAATTTTGAATCAATCATATAAACAACGATTTATGTTTTTCAAGCTTGTTTGTTTGTAATTAAGCACAAAGCTACACAATGGGCTATCTGTGTTCTGCCCACCACGGGTATAGAAACCCGGATTCTATCGTTGTAAGTCCGGAGACATACCACTGTACCACTGGGGGGGGGGGGGCTTTTCAAACTTAATTAAGCCTTCTGTAAGTAGAAGACGTCCAAGAATGCTTGCTTATCAGAGAGAGCTGGCTCACACAACGAGTCAAGAAACCGGCCAGAATTATGACAAACAAAATATATATTTTTGAACCTCAAGAATTACCCGCTCATCCTAGTGTAAGCGATTTCTAACCGGTTTCAAGGATAAAATTTGTGAAAAAGCAAACATTATTTTTTCTGTGTGGCATACACAGCATGCAATTAGAAACGAGATAGAAATTAATTCTGGACCTATTCACCCTCATTAAGAATTACTTAGAACGACACTTGTTTCACACCTTTCCTAGGAATTAGAAACAAGATATAAATTAATTCTGGACCTATTCACACTCATTAAGAATTATTTCAGAACGACACTTGTTTCACATCTCTCTCAGGAAAAATTTATTCTTACGTCCCAAAATGCTTTTATTTTATTTTATTCTTTTATTGCTTTTTATTTCTGTCCATCCATTCATTTCTGCCAATAGCTCAAATTGTGCTCTATATGCTTCC
>NW_013667544.1:65865-66884 GCF_000517525.1 Limulus polyphemus
CGAGCTGCCACTGTTGCAGGTTTTCTTGCAACTGCTGTTGTCTCTCTTCTTGTTTATGTCCTCGTTCCGCTAAGCTGTTGTTTGATTTTCCGCCTCTCGTTTCCATGTTCTTCTTTTTTATTTTTATTTTCTGTCCCATTTCTGACACCAATTTGTTACGCCTCTGTTCGTTAATTAATTTTCCATAAAAATTCTTTCCGAGGAAACTTTAGCGATGCAAGTCTTTTCTTAAATAAAACTGGTTTATTCTTTCTAAATACAACTTTGCAATACACTTAATTTCCATGGTCACGCTACAACAAACGCTAAAATTCACAACGAACGTCTCACGTGCTCAACAATACGTCTCTCTCTGTGCGCAGTTCAATTACACATTGTTGCCGTCACGTCTTGACCGTCTTATATGTACAAGAATACCGAATCTAGTAACCTCTCGAGGTTTCATGAACGTTCTAGAAGTGCATGACGTGTTACTAGCGTCACGTCACCTCCGCTGTAGTAACAATATATTTTAGTGTTTATCTGACCAAAGCGTCACTCATTGTAATACTGTCGTATTGTTTAGATTCTAGCATCATAACACAGTTTTAAATTTTTGCTGGACAGCTTGTTCAAAACTTGATTAATTTGGAACAAGACGAATATAAAACAATATGTGCTACTCTATAAGGCAGGAATCAGTAAAGGGTGTTATATATTATATCATGAGGGTTGTAATGATAAAAGTGTTACATACTATCTCATGGGAGTTGTAATGTCAAAGGTGTTATATACTATCTCATGGAGATTGTAAAGTCAAAGGTGTTATATACTATCTCATGGGGGTTGTAATTTCAAAGGTGTTATGTATTATCTCATGGATTTCTAATTTTCAAAGAAAGGATATATTATCTCATAGGGGTTGAATTTTCAAAAGTATTGTTGCGTCAGCGAGGTCACGTGACTCGTTCTCTCGAACCTTCGGTAATTGTCGGGAAATTACTAGATTTAGGGTAGGCTGGTATATATAAGAGGGTGAC
>NW_013667544.1:67789-68906 GCF_000517525.1 Limulus polyphemus
CCTGAAGAAACCACCGTCGAAGAAGAAACTCTACTCAGTTTTGAGAAGGGAAATGTTGAAGCTCTTGATGAAGTTACTACCACTAATGTGACTGTTACCGATGATACGACATTTACTGATGAAGCAGATGAACCCCACATGAAGGAGAAGCCAACGAGACGGAGACCGGTACGGAAGAAGATACGTCCCGTAAAATTAAGAGACTTTGTTGAATTGTAATTTTGTGATTGTAATTTTGTACATTTAATTAAGTTATTGTTAATTGTTATTGGTTTATTGTAAGTGGCTATTGTTCGGGACGAACAATACTAAGGAGGGGCAGTGTTGCGTCAGCGAGGTCACGTGACTCGTTCTCTCGAACCTTCGGGAATTGTCGGGAGATTACTAGATATAGGGTAGGCTGGTATATATAAGAGGGTGACAACGTGACGGGACAATAATGTGAACTGCAGTCAGGAAGTATTGTTGAAGTTAACGTTTGTTGTTAAGACGTTTGTAAAAGAGCGACTGTTGAAAATAAGTGTATCGGTAAAGTTATATTCAGAAAGAATAAACCAGTTTTATTAAGTTAGGAATTGTGTCGCTAAAGTTTCGTCGAAACGAAGTTACGGAAAGTTAATTAACAAACGGAGACGTAACAGTATTATAGAAGATTTACTAAATAAGTGTTCTGTCTCCCTGACAAAACACTAATCTCAGTTAGGAATATTATCAAACTTCTAGAATTATGCTTAGAATCCAGCTATTTTATTTGGAACTATCAGTACTTCAAAATAAAAGATGGTACTCTGATGGGCTCTTCTCTCTCTCTCCTGTTTTTGTTGAAACTTATATGCATAGCGACACAACTACGGCCATTAGATCTTCACTACACCTTTCTCGACTTTGGCTTCCATACGTTGATGATATTTTTATGTTATGGGAACATGACACACGAAGTTTGGATGCGTTTATATTACATCTAAATAATCAACACGCTTCTATAAAAGTTATATTAGAAGTAGAGACAAGTAACTCCTTACCTTTTAGGTCCAGCATGGCCAGGTGGTTAGGCTGATCGACTCGCTATCTGAGGGTCGCGGGTTCGAATCCCTGTCACACCAAACATGCTCGCCCT
>NW_013667544.1:69371-72860 GCF_000517525.1 Limulus polyphemus
TCCCACTATTCGTTAGTAAAGAGTTGGCGGTGGGTGGTGATGACTAGCTGCCTTCCCTCTAGTCTTACACTGCTAAATTAGGGACGGCTAGCGCAGATAGCCCTCGTGTAGCTTTAGGCGAAATTCAAAACAATCAAACCTTACCTTTTCTGGATGTACTGGTTGTAAAGAATAGCGATGACCTGAAACTAAAAACTACTATTTATCGAAAAGCAATCCATACAAGCAGATATCTGAACTTTAAATCCTTTCACCCCGTATCTCTTAAAAACAGTATCATTAAAACCTAAGCATGCAGAACGCGTAAAATATGTAGCAACGAATACGTACAGACTGAACTTCTACAGTTTCAACAGACTTTTATTAATAACTATCCCAAACAATTGGTAAAAAAGACCGTTAAAAAACTCTTTAATGAGGAAAATAAACATAGGATGGTGATACCCTACTTTCCATGACTTGAATAAAAAAAATGAATACCTTTAACCTTCAAACTGTGTTCAAGAGCCTGATTAACCTACGTAATATCTTAACTAAGGTTAAGTCCCAGCCCAACTAACCTATGTGATATTTTAACTAAAGTTAAGTCGCAACATCCGACCTCCACATAGAAAAAACAAAAACGTTGTTTACAATGTATCATGTGAATGTAAAAAAAAAAAATACATCGGAGAGACCAAACATCTTGTTAATATTAGGATGAAAGAACATCAAAGAGACATCGCACATGCTTCTGTAGATACTTCAGCCATTGTATTACACGCTAGAGAGGAAAACCACAACGTTGACCTCAAGAATTTAAAAATAACTGTCATGGGCTGTATTACCTAAAAGAGAAAAAATAAAGATGCCATTGCAATAGTAGCCCATGATTACGGTCCTCCTACAGGCATTAATCAAAATCATGGATTCCTTCTTCGTACTTACTGGTTATCTTTCATTAAAGAAATTAAACCATTGACTCTACTACTGTTATAAAAGTAACCTAATTTTTTGTTGTTGTTGATCTAACTTATTTAATTTATTTATATTTACTGTTGATATTATCTTTCTAGCATTACGTTAACAAACCACAATAATAATATTGCTTGCTATATTTCTTGACCTTGTAACATTATTTTATTTTAGCTTATTAGGCTTCACGCTTATTGTAGCAAAGAAACTTAGGGCACGTTCTTGTTTTTTAGTTGTTGCTAGGCAACTTGTGATTCGAATTGTTCCGATAGATCCTGTTGTTTATTAAATGTCTCGCACCTGCAGAAGACTTACGTAATTAAGCCGAAAGCTTGTGCATTAAAAACACTAAAAAAAATGAAATAGTCCAAATAAATTACTTATTATAAGTAACCTAATATTGTTGTTAGTCTATGTACTGAAAGTATAATATGAAATGTATAGACAACAAAACTGGTAAAATATTTGTTGATTTTTAATTTAGAGTTTTCGTTGACTAAAGAAGTTTGTTTTTTATTGAAAAAGTTTGTGATATAACAAAAGTTAGCTTAATTTAGAAACGATTTAAGTTTAAAATTGAATAGATATTTTTACTTTCATGATAAATTTTATGCACGTGGCTCTACGCTAGGTGATCCCACACTACATCTTTACTTTAGGCTTATTATACCAACACTCACTCCACTTATAAGGTTTCACGGAACCCCCTCCCCTCACGGCCCCCTTGCAATCTCATCACTAAAATCGTAATGAGCAGACAATAATCAAACTATTCTACTTGGATAAATGCATTTTGGCTTTTATCACTCCTCCTATTTCGAGAAATCAAGCGTGACGTGACGTGACACACACTTTCTTTTATATAGCTCAGATTTCATTAGGGTAGTACTGTGAAAGATGATATATACTATCTCATGAGGTGTGGATTGTCAAAAGTGTTGTATACTATTTCATAAAGGTAGTTCTGTCAAAGGTGATATATACTATTTCGTAAAGGTAGTTCTGTCAAAGGTGATATATATTATCTCATGGCTATTGCGTTATCACAGGTGTTATATCTTTTATCATATAGTTTGTACTGTCGAAAGTGTTTATTATTTTCTCATGAATGCTGTATTATCGAAGGTGAAGCATATACTATATCATAGGGTTATATTGTCAAAGGTATTTATTACTATCTCGTGGATATTCTATTGTGAAAGGTGTATTACAATATCATGGATGTTATATATATTATCTCATGGATGTTGTATTGTGAAATGTGTTATATGCTATCTTATAGGTTTTAGATTATCAAAGATGGTATATACTATCTTATGGGGCTTAAATTATCAAAGGTGGTATATACTATCTTATGGTGTTTAGATTATCAAAGGTGGTATATACTATCTTGTGGTGTTTAGATTATTAAAGGTGATATATATACTATCTCGTGGGTGTTGTATTGTCACTAGAATCAATCATCCTATGCGTAAGGTTATTTGATGACTTTCAGTTAAGATGGGAAATACCACCAACTTTCTAGACTTCTGTTATGCTGTAGATAAAATATGGAGTGAAAACAATTTTGGCTCTTTATGAGAGATTCGTTTTTGTATTTTTTTAGAAAAGCCAACTCGTGTTGTTGAACCACTGACTTTACTTTCCTCCTTTGTTTATAATTTTGTGCTTCTACAAATAAAGTAACATGCAGCTAGCCTCGGACTTATTTTAAAACATAGATTTAAAACAGAAATACAGTCTTTTTTTTGTTTTTGGATTCAGCTTCATTTGCTTAACTTACTATTTGTCACGACTAGGCTATGCTTTCTTCAGTAATTATGTCAATAAAATGTTAATATTTTTTTTTAAAGTTTCACACAAAGACGTTTATTTCACTGATGAGAAACTATTACACTCACTAGGTCCTCAAGTCTCTTGCTTTGGTGATCAGGAGATTATGGCAGATCCCAAAGGACATTCTGTGGCTGTAAGCCTGCTTATATATGTGGCAAATAATACAGTGATTGGCTGGAGGGAATAGATACATACATATGTTTTTAATTTACTTTAAACCAGCACAGCGAAGGGCTGGAATACAAGCTCGGCCATACCATATAAACTTTTTTAAATTTCACAATTTTCGTGCAAAGCTACATAAAGGGCTATTTGTACATAACAGTCCCTGACTTTGAACTGACTGACAAGAGGGAAACAGGTAGTCAACAGCACCCACCGCCAACTCTTGGGCTACAGTAATCGAATAATGGGATTTGACCGCTAGTCTTTTAGAGCACTCACAACTCCAAAGTGCGGAACACTTTTTTATTTGACAGACCGCACAGTACCGCCTGGTCTCACATTACAACATGATCCTGTTATGGTTAATCTGGTTAATCATGGATTCTTTGTTTGAATTACATAATTCGTTGCAGTCCGGAGAACAATCATTTTAAATCTTGTTATTTTATTACTGGACCAATACAGGTTTTTTCTTACTTTCTGTTTGATGTGGCCCAGCATGTCCAGGTGGTTAGGGCGGTCGACTTGCAGTCT
>NW_013667544.1:72870-77304 GCF_000517525.1 Limulus polyphemus
ACGGCTAGCGCAGATAGCCCTCGTGTAGCTTTGCGCGAAATTCAAAACAAACAAACTGTTTGATGTTTTGGATAGACGGCATCTCAAACCCCCTAAGAGTGTTTCAAGTGAGAAGTCTATAACAACTTTCAACTGTACATTTTGTTCGTTATACGCTAATGCTGATAAGGCCTAGTCACTTATACTTTTAGTTCTCGTAAGCTCCTAATATGAATAGTTTTTTGTTGTATTTTTGTAGTTGGACTTTTTGTATTTTATACATATACGGCCTAATAGGCTTTTATATTGAGAAAAAGATTTCGGTAACAGCGGTGTATAACAAAGTACACATAAAATACTATTATTCACTTTTCATAGCAGAAGTCGGAAATGAAACATTAAAGAACGAAATTATTCCAATTATTATCAATCTCATTGTAATATCCGATACCACATGCTATCCTGTAGAAAAATGATGTCCTCTATCTCTTGATTATGAAGCATAACGCATTAAATCTTACAGTGCTGCAAGATAACAAAAGTAGCAACCGTGATCTGACTCCATTAAATCTTCCAGTGCTTCACGGTAAGAAAATTGACAATAGTAATCTGACTCTAATGCATAACGCATTAAATCTTACAGTGCTGCATGATAAGAAAATTAACAATGGTGATGTGACTCTGAAGCGTAATTCACAAGGTCTTAATGAAGGATGAAAATGGAGGATGTAGTGACGTTGACCCAGTTTTATATGAAGAAAAAGAAAAAACGCCGCGTCGAGATAGCAATCATAGAATTAAAAATATAATTTTGTAACACGAATATGTGGCTTGGAGATAATATTTCTACTTTGGTGACATTTTTAAGTAACTTCTGTTCTTTGGGTCTGAACAAAGTTTGTATAATTTTCTTGATGACAGTTCTCTCGAGTGGAAACTAAAACCTTTTTTATCAACGTGTTTCTTTTTGTTGGAAATGGATCTCAACTTCGATTATTAACGACCATAATAAAAAGAATTCGGGAAAACGTAAAAAGAATAGCAACACAATTACATCTTCTGAATAATACGGTGTGTACTTTGTGTTTTATTGCTGTTTAAAAAAACTTAACAATTTCAAGTTTGTTTAAAAAGTTTAAGAAAATCGCTGTTTTCTTTAATGTGCTCATTTTTCATTTCTTGTTAGCATTTTTCTCCCCAGTAATAGTTGGACAATTTTTCAGAACACTGTTTTGTTTAGTGTGCTGGATCTCCTTTGGGCACGTTCTACCTCTAATGAAGTTCCTTTCTTCTTGAAATTTATATACACAGAAATATATTATACAAATTTTAAAGAAATACTTGTTTTTTTTTCAGCATCTTCAATATTCCTTTCCTACTGGAAGTAATTTCTCTGGAAATAGCTTTTAAAACACAAATGTCACAGCTTCTTTAAGCGTGCTATTTCTTCATAATTTCTTATTGGAGTTTATCTCCCGTAATACCAGTTAACAACTTTTTAAAACACAATATTATTGCTTCCTCTAGTGTGTTGCTTTTTTCCTTTCCTTTCAAAGAAGCATGATTGGAGATTGGAGATGCATCTTCATAAAATATTGAGTGTAGCCAGAGGAATGATATCAAAACGGATGTCGACATAGACAAAATAAAAACACACCAGACGTACATAACAGTGGTCAAAAATTTACGCTGAAAGAAGAACATTAACACGAGTAATGAGACGAAAAGAAAATAAGAAAGTATTGAAATTGTACGCAGAGTTTAACTTTGTTGGTCAAACAACTCGAATGAAACTACACATAATGGACATGATAGGTCTGCCATTCAGAAACTTCAAATAACACCACAAGACTGGAAAAGCTCAAGAACATCAAAATTGAGAAGTTAAATGGAAGAATCCTGTTTGAACAGATGAATAATCTTTTACACTTTTATTATCAAATGAACGTGATAATATGTGGTGAAAATACAAAAGAATGCTACAACACTGAATATCTTGTGCCATTAGTTAAACATCATGGAAACTTTGAAGTATGAGCAGCTTTTTGTTGCAATATTTTTGGGCCTATAATCTCATTGAAAAACAAAGTCAGTATAGATTTTATTACCGACCAGGTTGATCTTATGATGGATACTTTATTCCTAAACTGAAGTGATCGGTTTATCAAACACCATCTATACTTCTGAAGTGTTATAGATTGTCTCAAATAATACGAGAAAGAGATTGGGCGCCACAGTCACCTAATATAACTGTGATTGTGTCTCTATGATCAGTTCTTGAAACTGAGTTTCAAAGCAGATTTCCGCCAACACACTACCAACGTAAAGCTTTGTTTTTTTCAATGTGCTAGTCCTTTTATGAACATTTTCTTTCTTCAATGAAGTTTTTTTTATTGTTGGAATTTATCTCTCTAGGTTCAAATAAGCAACTTTCAGAAAACAAATATCACAATTTCTTTAACGTTTTTCTTCTTTTTTTATTGAACTTTTTTCCCTATATGAAGATTATACAAGATTTTAGACAAATTTCACTGTTTTATTTTGCGTGATGTTCTCTATAAAGATTTTCCTTCTTCGTTGAAGCTTCTTTCTTATGGAATTGTATCTCGCTAAATATAACTTAGACATTCTTCCAGAACACAAATACTTCTCTGTTCTTTACTAATTGAAGCTCATCTCTCTAAATATAATCTAGAAAACTTTCCTGGACACGTATGTTACTGCTTCCTTTAATATGTTCGTTTTCCTTAAAACTGTTTCCTTTATTCAAAGAATTGCCTCTATTATTGAAGTTTATAAAACTGCTAAAACACTTTCCAGAATACAAATATTAATGTTTCTTTCAGAATGTTGATTTTACTGACAAAACATTTTTCCTCTTTAATAAAGTTCCAGTCTTATTGGAATTTATCTAATGGAAGTTTGTATCGCCATAAGTAAGTTAGACAACATTTCACAACGCAAACATCGCAGTAGTTTTAAGCATGTTTGCTCTTATGTAAACATTTTTTTACTTCAATGAACATTTCTTCTTACTGGATATTCATTAAAACCTATAGTTTCAAATATTGGAACTTACAATCACGCCACAAATAACCAGGTTATATAGTTAATTTTCTGAACAATTATATTAATAATGAATAAACTTGAAGGACAGTTTGAAACGTTCTAAAGAAATTCAAAAATTCTAGTTTGATGACAAGAAAAATTGAATTAAGTTCCTACTTCGTCGTGTATATATAATATCAAATACTTATAAATTAATGTAAGAATGGTTTCCTATTTATTTGGTAGATCGAGTAATCTAAGACTATTTTAACAAACAAAACTTCATAAAAACATCAACATGTGAAGTTTCTAAATATTCAATATCTATCTTTTGCCTTAAAGTGGTCAATACGCATTGTATGCCAAAAAGCATCTGCGCACCTACCTCCACTGAACGTAACCATATACACAATTAAGATGCATTTTTAAAGCCAGAATGCCGTATGCAGAATTATTTACATATTATGATAGAATCTTATCATTGAAGAGATAAAATGACATATAATAAATAGCTTTCTTTATTTATAAACACACTTCAAAATCCAGAAAAGTCCAATGCATGATTTGCTGCTTAAACTATAAGCAGTAATATAATGATTTTTTTCCTTCCTTGTTCGACCATATCCCAAAACGGAAATGCTTGTTAGTAATACTCATGAGACGTACAAAGGAAACAACGCGTAAAATGTTAAAATGCCTTAACTAGTGGAACATAATATTAAGTAATAATGGTATATATATATATAATGTTACCTTACAAAAAGACTGATAATAGTTTAAATCACAGCATCGAACCCTTTTATATGTAGTTGCCTTGATGGTCGAGAGGTCACTTGTGGACCTTGGAGGTCAGGTTTCTTGATTCGCGTTCCGATACCGCCCAAAAATATCGCGCTCCACATTTTGGGGCCTTGGATTCGTAACAAAAATGATGGTGAAATTCCTCTAGATCTGAAAAAATTATTCATCAACAAGTTGGAAATTTTTGGTGTTAACTAGCTGTCTTCCCTCTAGGTATCGCTTCAAAATTAGGAACGGCTAGCGCAGATAGCCCTCGTGTAGCTTTGTGTGATGGTGTTAACTAACTGTCTTCCTCTAGCTATCGCTTCAAAATTAGGAACGGCTAGCGCAGATAGCCCTCGCGTAGCTTTGTGTGATGGTGTTAACTAGCTGTCTTCCCTCTAGGTATCGCTTCAAAATTAGGAACGGCTAGCGCAGATAGCCCTCGTGTAGCTTTGTGTGATGGTGTTAACTAACTGTCTTCCGTCTAGCTATCGCTTCAAAATTAGGAACGGCTAGCGCAGATAGCCCTCGTGTAGCTTTGTGTGATGGTGTTAACTAACTGTCTTCCGTCTAGCTATCGCTTCAAAATTAGGAACGGCTAGCGCAGATAGCCCTCGTGTAGCT
>NW_013667544.1:78031-79725 GCF_000517525.1 Limulus polyphemus
ACCCTCGCATAGCTTGGTGTGATGGTGTTAACTAACTGTCTTCCTCTAGCTATCGCTTCAAAATTAGGAACGGCTAGCGCAGATAGCCCTCGTGTAGCTTTGTGTGAGATTCAACAAACAAAATAATTTTTACAAGTAATTAAACTCCGGCAAAACTATACAAAAAACAAAAGGTCCAAATACCAAAGCTTATACAGGGGTATAAAACTCGTGCGGGCGATTTAAATTCCTATCACGATTACATCTATTTCTAAATCACATTGTTATTTTACTCAAACCTCTCAAAGTTCGAGCAACACGACTTTCTATTTCTGATGCTCCAAATTACAAGACTGCGATGTTCTTCATAATTCAACAATCTTGGTTTAATTATATTGTACTGTAAGCCCATGAAAGGATATGAAAGGAGACAGAAATAACAGATGATGTGTCACAATAAATTGTTATGGTTCAAAGAAAGCACGTGAAAGATGAAAGAATATATCTCGTAAAAAATGTTAATAATGAATAGCAAAAAATCATATTTAAAGACAAACGTGTGTTGTGTGTAAAAGGAATTCTGGGAGTAATTTAAAGTACTTACAAAAACAAGTAAAATACAATATAAATTATGTTTCATGTAGCTTGACTTTTCATCATCTGATGGCAGCGAGTAAAGATTTAGTTGCTTTTAATTATCTATTTGAATTGTATATTAATATGTTAAGAACTATTTTTTTGTATTTCTATACCATACTAATCAGGTCATCAAGCTGGTCGTCGTCATACATTTTCTTGCGTGTCTCGTGATTATCCAACACATTTCAGCTTTTTAAGCTTGTATATCTTAATAGTGAGTGTACTAGTTTCTATTTCCTCTAAACCCATGTTTGATTTTGGCAACATATGGTATAAAATAGTAGAACATATTAAACAAAATACATGTGAGTACAAACTTTGTACTGTTAGTTACGGTTTGTGTTTTAGTGGAACGCTCCTGAAGAAGCTGTAAAGTGAAACGTTGTGTGCCCAGTTAAAGAGAATAACAAATCTGGTGTTATAAGGTCGTTCATTTCTAGTATTAAAATTTCTTTTATACACTAATATGCAACACAGAAATGAAAATAAAATAGGTCAAAATCATAACTCAGTCACTAAATTACTAGAATGACATGTTATGTAGACGTTTTTCTTGTATCACATTTTGCAAGGAGTATATGTCCTAAAATAACCTCAGGTAAGATCATTTGTTGTTTAATCTTTAGTTTTTGTTTATTTCTTCTACTAGCTGGAGTACCTGTCCCCATAGTCTTTACCGACACTACTGTAAGTTTCGGTTTGTGTTTCAGCGAACGCTCCTAAAGAGGCTATAAAGCGAAACGTTGAGTGTTAATTAAATAACAACAATTTGGTGTTATAAGGTCGTTTATTTCTAGTATTAATGCAGTTAATTCTGAATCACCGAAGTCTGCAAGCGAAGTTAGTCCACCTGAATGATATGATGCTCAGTAATAAGAAAATATTTATAATTCAAATATTTATAAAAGCATTTAACTGGTGATGGTTACAGACGGCTTTAATGGGTAATGAAGAAAAACTTTAATATAAGTTTAACATAACAGCAAATGCATAATGTTTCGACAAGGTTTTGTCATCATCAGGTACAAGTAGTTTACACTGACAAAGATATATATATATGTGCAGTATGGAACAAA
>NW_013667544.1:80255-87116 GCF_000517525.1 Limulus polyphemus
CAAGCTGTCTCTAACCATTATTAGTCTCAAAGTGGGTTCCTCGTCATCGAATTTAACGGTGAGTTCCGGTATTGACAAAAGCCTCTCGGGCAACTAACGGTCGGAGACAAAAGATGTATCTGACACGTTATTTTTACATGCCTCTGATCTTGAATCTGAAATGGATAAATTAAGAGAAATGTGGGTGAAAGAAAACTTTTTGAATAAAGCCACAATGGGCAATCTGCTATATCCACCGCGTGGAGTCGAAACACGAATTGTGACTTTGTAAGTCCATAAACTTACCGCTGCCTCCCCGGGATACAGGAAACAAACCATCTGCAGTTTACGTAATTTATATCACAAATTTTAGGTCTGTTGTTTCCACTACTTTGTTAGCTTTGGTTGTTTTTCGGCAACTATTCTTATTTGTAAACATTTTTCTTTTTTTATATTAAATATACAATTATTGTACTGCCAGAGATGTTTTTTCTATTATGTGATACTGGACAACCACAAGAACTATACTGCTGTACTCTATATTTAGAGTAACAACAGAACTAATGAAAATATCAATACATTATACGAAGTGTGGTGCATTATAGTTAAGATATAATAATAGTGGTGCTGATTAAAACAATTGCACAGGTAACAGTAACATGAGTTGTTGAGCTTTACCTTATGTGTAGAGTAGGCCTACAGTTATAGTGAAAGGGGTGAAAAAAACAATACAAACCAACCACTATATTAAGGACAAATACGTATTTGGCCAATAGAATACACAGGAGCCGCAGAGGTGTTCCTAGACGCTGACACATGGATCCCGTGCCTCGATTTTACTTGACAGTGCCCCGAATCCCCAGTTGGTGTCTTGAAAAATCAGAATAGAAAATCATGATCGCTGTCACAACTGAAATTTCTTGGGCCTGTGGGTCCGAACCCCAAATCTTTTATGTACCTAGCGATGCCTTTCAAGAGCAGTAACAAACTTTATGTCTTCAGTACACTGTCAGCGGTATAAATCAGAATAACAAAATAGGTACCTTCCGATAAATTGTATACTTTACATCTAAAATGCAAAACGTACAATTACTGTAATGCCAGAGAGGTTTATTTCTGCAGTGTGTCATTCAATAACTACAATGAAGTCTTCATCAACGCTACAAAATGTCCAAGATAGCGCTTTTCTGTTGTAAATGTCTTGTCCCATGCACTGCAATTTCGTTTCTTGTACTGGACACATAATCATCGTAAAAAGAATTTTCTTTTCTGAAATACACTACTCAGAACAAAGTCGTACATTAGTTGATCATTGTAACCTGTAAACGGTTTTTCTACATATTCATTTCAGTCTGGTGAAGACACCAGCATGCTGAATGTAGGAATTTGTATTTATATTTGTAATTTCTGTACTTCTGTGTCTGTACAAACAAAACTGACATTATTAGGACGGAAAGTTATGCACATGTTGAGAGAAATTAAGTTTATTGTAAGTTGTAAGGGTAGACCTTGGCGTAATGAGGTGCAACCCAGTTGTGATAATGAGTGTGATGGACAACGAGCTTGATCCTAATGACTTCTACTTTTGGGAGAGGGGTGTCTTCTCAGGAACGTTGTCAGAGTTTCTCATCTTAACTTGAAAACCGTTATTATAAGCGTGTAACGATCTAAAATGAACAAACTACAACAATCAGGGCTCAACAACAACAACAAAAAACAAAACAATTTATTCACAATAACAACGCTCAGAAATAAATTCAACACTTATCAAAACACAGTTAATAAACAAGTGCCTGGTCAGTACTTCCCACCAATATTAATAAACAATTTATCGCGAATTATAATAAATCAATAATAATGGAACCAGGGAAAAGAATCAGAAAGAAAAACCTAATTCCAAAAAAATACACCAAATACAATATTCCAAAAATACCTTTCAATATCAATAACGAATGATAAACAGCAATAACTCACTAACTTTCTCTCTCTTATTGAAACTTCTGGCAGGGTATTTACTCACTGAGTAGGTCACGAGAGTACAACCTCATATGATCATAAATTTACATACTCTACTGCTACATTAATAGTATCTACACGTCACCGCTAGGGAACCTGGTGTCAATTTCATCATACATACATATTTACTCAAAATACAAGTGAGTAGCTAGAAGGTAAGTTAGCGTTTTAAGGCAATTAAAAATTCATAGATAAACTAAACGATAGAAGGAAATAATAACTGAAGAATAAACACAACCATAATCATGAAAAAATAGAATGTAAGCGATGTAATTGACGAAGCGGAATTTACAGTCAGCCTTCCTCAACCATAAGAACCAGTCTTCACATTTTCGATGCCACAGCTAATCTCCCCGCAGAAGAAACCTCCAGTCACGTGACCTTCATCATAGCCAGAATTGTAGTTAACGATGTTCTGTAGTCAAACAGTATTAAATATAACTAACAACTGGGAGATTTATAATGAAAAAGCAAGAGTAAATTCGTGAGATAGCACCTATGAGCTGTCGAAATTACATAAGTTATTTCAATTTTATTGGGGAATGTCACAAATTAATTGCTTGACTATGATATTAAAATACTTATCATATATGTGTTTTTTGCTTTGATATATTCAAGCTACACAAAACAATCAAATATAAATTTAGTACTTATCACGTATGGATTAACAGTAAGCCTACTTGATTAAAAGCCATAAGGTCACACTTACATTCTGGCTTCTGTATTAGGTGGAGGCTCCAATTCCATAGTAGTGACCACGACAGTAATAACCAGTATGGTGCATGACACTGGCGTGATTTACAGGAATAATAACAAAGAGCTAAAAGGAAAAAAAAGAACAGACAAGTGTATCTTACTAACTACAAACTTTAGAATAATCACTTTTATTTTTTTAAATATCACATGAATACTTGCAATGCAAAATTTCCGTGTCAAATATTTTAGATTCGATGAAACTGTCTTCAATTTTAAAGCCCCCCAGTGACACAGCAATATGTCTGCAAACTTACAACGCTAGAATCCGGGTTTCGATTCCCGTGATGGGCAGAGCACAGATAGCCCATTGCGTAGCTTTGTGCTTAATTACAAACAATTCAATTTTAAAATATTATGATTAAAAAGAGTTCGTAGTTTTTCTTTATATGGTTTTAAAGGAAATAAAGGTAGCAAATTCCTTTATAACTTTACAGAAATTATTTTGATAAATATAAAGTTTCATGATGGAGCTATGGGTTAGTTTAAAATTAGCTTTATTCATATTTTCATACAAGCTTATATTTTACCTTCGTGATTAAAAGTGAAGTTTTGTTCTAATTCTTTTAATGACCAAGTGTAATGTCTACTGACCCAAGTCTGCTTCTATAATCAAATTAACCATGTATTTAGCCAAACTCAAGGCTTCAACGTGACCCTAGACCCACTGCGTCCTGAACGATGGCACCATCTCTGTGTCATCACTATACGCTTAGAAAGCTCCTTCCTTACTTCGTTATAGGGTTAGGCTTCTTTTATTATCCTTTAATGACGTTTGTTGCAACTTAGCAAGTCGTTTAGCTACTTAAACTTGTCCGAGCAATATATCTGTTTTAACTTCCACTTCTATTACTTATTTCAAACCTCCTCTACAGTTTACCACAATTTTTCTTAGTTCGGAGCTATAAATGTCTTATCATTTGTCCAGAAGAAAATATTCACGATTTAAATTTTGGTAAATGAGCTTTTATAGTGTAACATCCGTTGTTGTGAATATTGAGACAGACTAACGGACGAGAGAAATGTGGAAAGATAATAAATGGACAGACAAATATTTTAGAAAAAACGAATTAAGAGTTTTATGTATTTGCTATATCACAATGTTTAATAAAAAATAGTAACAAATATTATGAAACGTGTATATTACAATATTTCAAATAGAGTTTCTCTAAGTAGAGTTAAGCATTCTCATCAAAACCAAGAACTGTAGATCTTGCGTTTCAAGGAAACAATGTATTCGTGACATCAGGATGGTTTGAGCTGAGCCTAAGACGTAGGCACATCCGGACAAAATCTGCAGATGTTTGGATAACTCATGTTATATGAGTAAACACAGAGAGTTTTGCTTTGTAACAAACACGAGTGAGGGTGTTACTTGACAAGAATGTGTAAACTGAAGCTGAAGTTCCAAAAACTGCAATTTGATCAAGTTCATTCTTCTCAGTGTCCAGTTTCTTTTCAACTCCTAAAATATTATAATCGAATTATTCTTAATACAGCCAGGAGAAATTCACTCACAACTCCAGATGTGGAAAGTTGATAAGGTTATATATGAGTAAACTTATCACACGTTAAAACGTTACATTCTGTAACTGGTGTACAATGTAAATATTGAAAATCTCGTTAATTTTAACGAGTCGTAAAACTAGAATTTTATCATACAACAAAGATTCAAAGCCCAATATTAATTTTATCCAACTGTTATTATTTATGTTTGGACTATGAATACGAGGGTTTGTGGTTCGTGTCCACTTACTTGAAAACGCGCTCCGCACTTTGGTACCAAGTATGCACTATAAAAGTGACAGTGAAATCTCATTGTTCGTTAAGATAAATTTAAAATAATCCCAAGTATGATATTACATGAAACCTTCCTTGTCGCATAAAAATATCTAAAGAATATGTAAATAAAAATTAAGTAAAGATATAGCCCAAAGTAATTTGGTTAATTTAAAACTAACTTGTATTATTTCCCTTTACTGTTTTCCTCTTCCTGAATAAGAAAATATTTGATAATTTATAAACTAAAATCGGTGTAAAAAAAACAGATGGTAATAAAAGCGTTAGAATTTTATTACACGTGACCTTACAAAATGTTTTTGAATATGGCCGGCCTCAAAACAGGCTGTTCAAAGTACAAGAAACTTCATATCCAAATGATACGGATAGCCAGAAGACTCTCTCCCCCTCCAAATACATCTCAGTGTCAGAACTTCACCGAACAACCATATTAAAACCACTAACCACAAAAACTCGTACCAACACATTGAAATACTTCAGAAAAGCTGAATACCAAAACCTACTCTCACCATCTACCTTACATAAGCGTATATTGGCCAAGCCTGGATCAAATATATTTCATCTTACAGCACTCTCAGGCAAGAAATACAAAAAAATGAATAATAAGTCAATCATACACATTGGTTCAACAGAAACGCGAAAGAAACATCCGCTTACTTACTTTAAAGTAAGATGTTTCATATATTTTTCAAATTTATTTAACAGTCTCAAACGACATCGCCTCCTATAACTCATCAATTTCTCATCAACTCCTTTATGAAGTCATACAAACTCACTTCCATAATGACTTACTTCAATAGGGTAAAGCGGACGAACGCATCCCTTGAACATCGTGGAGCATAAATTTTCAGCCTTCTTTGATCTGTGTTCTTTGCACCTTCGAAACTGTCTTTCCTACAGTACATAAAATGTTGTCGAATGTAGCAGTAACTCTTAGAAACCCAAATGAAAATCAATTAAAACGTATGTTTAGTTTCAATTTTTAAAAGCAAATAAATTGATATATCGACATAAATCATTTGATATTTACATTTACATTTTATGATTGGGTGCGTTAAAAAAGTGGCAGTCGATTTCATTATTCAATCAAAACAATTCCAACCTATAAGAACGGTTATGTCTGAACTTGGGCCGAACGTTTTTCGTGGTTAATGTTCCCGGACTGTGAATTCGAGAATTTATGGTTAACAGTCAGTTGCTGCAAAAACTTTTTGAGACCATCAGTGAGCTACAAGAGTGATGGTCAAATCCTATCATTCGATCAGACAAAAGTAGCACAAAAATTAATAGTGAGTGTTGTTAACTAGCTGGCTTTCCTTTATACTATCAATTCAAGATGACAGATGGTTATACACAGAAAGCCCATATGTAACTTAAACAAACGGATTTCTTAAACAAACCACAAATACATCTGATACATAGGGAGTCTTTTTAAAGTTTGACCTAACCGTTGTTCACGTACGAACTCTATCGTTCCTTTGTAAAATGTAGTTGAGTAATCTATGTTGATCGTCATGATTTTGAGATTGTAAAATCATTTAACCATTTCATATACATTTTATCATTTATTTTAAGCTAGATTATGATTTTTTTTTAAATTTTGATTTAGATGAATTGCATAAACTGGTTCATAATAATTGTTTTAAGTTAAATTTGGATTACTTACATTAAGCTACGTTTTAAGTCAGATTTTAATTAATTCAATAAAACATAAGTCCTTAAAGCTAGATTTGAGTTAATTGTCTCAAAATAGATTTGTGGTCACTTAGAATTTACTTAATTCTTTGAAAATAGAGTTAAATTAATTACTAAGTCTAAGCTAAATTGAGTTAGTTCAGTTTGATTAGATGTGGTGATTTAGTTGTTAAAAAAATACCTTATCTGGAATTGTTAGTGGTTTAGCACTTTATCTCAGTTGGTAAAGGACAGCTTTAGCGTGTGAGAGGTCCCGAGTTGAAACTGTACGAGGGAAACAAAGAAAAATTGTATTAATTCAGAAAATCTAGTGCCCAAATAGTGGTTGTTCCTACAGGACTGACCTTGTTTGTGAGAGAGGAAGACCGTAGTTTCTTAAAAAGTATTCTACTAGTAAGCGCTAGTGAGTTAATGTTTTAGTTCAGATAGTGGAACACTCGCCTGGAGCGAAGGAGGTTTGGGTTTCAATAATGTTTTGTTTGTTTGTTTGTTTTGAATTTCGCGCAAAGCTAGCCGTCCCTAATTTAGCAGTGTAAGACTAGAGGGAAGGCAGCTAGTCATCACCACCCACCGCCAACTCTTGGGCTACTCTTTTACCAACGAATAGTGGGATTGACC
>NW_013667544.1:87686-92104 GCF_000517525.1 Limulus polyphemus
CCAACTTCAATAACGAACCAAGAAAATAAAGTAATAGTAATAAATCAGATTACCGCATAAATTTAGGCTAATTCTTTCAAGCCAGCATTAGCTTAATTGTTATAAGCTTAACTAGCTTAACGGAGTTAATCTAGTTCAAGAATAATTTCATTAAGTTACTTATTGGATGATTTCTGTTTAACTGGGTTTGGAATATATTTGAGTTATTTTTGTTAAATTACACTTTTAATTATTCCTTTAAGACAGATTTTGGATATTTTCCTTTAAACTTGATTTGGGTTAAACATTTACAACTAGATTTAGCTTAATTTATTTAAGCTAGATGTGGACTGATTCTCTTGAGGCGGTTTCTAGTAAAGCACTGGTAAGTGGAGTTTGTTTTTCATTTTAACATACACGGATTAAGGTTACTCATAAACTTAAATAAAGGTCTTGTATTGTAGATCTACGTAAATTTGTAGATTGGGAAAAAAGGCTCGGTTTATAAAAGAATGAATTCTTAGAGTTAGAAAACAAAAACGGGTCGTCTCATTTACCTGCTGTATCTTAGTTCAACTAATGTAAAACTCAAAAGCTATCGGGCCATACATATGAGAGGCTTATATTTTTCACTGTATGCATTTGAAAGGTTTATACTACGAAAATAATGATTGATGGTTAGAATACATTTGATATTTTTAGATAAGACTAACATACTTGAAGATCTCTAGGTCTAAGGTCTTATCCTCTTCTTGAAAAATAAACGTTAAATCCAAACATAAGTTAAAAGTCAGAGACTGTAAAATTCCTTCTATTTGAAATAGCTTTGAATAATAAAGTGACATACGCAATATTTTAACATCTCTATCTTGTGTCCTTCACAACTAACTGTAACAGCTGCCAAAAATAAGATGAGTAAAGAAAATTGTTGCTTTGGGCGAGGTCTTCAGTCAGTTCTGTGGCATTGATGAGAAGGTCAAGCCTGGTTTCCTGTTTCTTCTACAACAGGTGTGTCCGGCTATATAAAGAGAACTGAATTCTATGATAAACAAAATTCCTCACGAAGCACGGAACTTTTTACTACCAACAATAACATGAAAGTAAGTATAATTTTTACTTGTATACTGAAGGTTCTCGCATTTTGCAATTGATAAGCTCGTATTACTCAGTATTTATTTAAACTTATCATTTAAGACCAACAGTTAATTTCTTCGAAGTGCTGGAAAAATTGCATCAATGAAAACAATATGAGCATGGTTTTCTGATACCTTATTAAACAATCTCATATATAATGTATCACAGAGTATAAATATAACTATGAAAGTTATTTTTAAATAAAAGTCCTAATATATTGCATATCCTTTAAGCATTATTAACCGTTGAATTGGTTTTGTTTTTCCCATGGCTTACAGTTGCTGATCCTATTCGCTTTGGCGGTCTCTAGCCAGGCTACTTTCTTCACATTCCCATACTATTACCACCCTTACTATTACCATGGACTAGGTACTAGCATTCAACATCGTTCTCAAGATGTGAGTTTTGTAACTTTTTCAAAATCAGAAATTCGAACAATTTTTTATAGTATTTAATGAAATAATTTATTTAATTGTATGTATTGTTCATTGATTACTGTTTGTATTCGTCATATTTAAATTAAGAAAATTAATTTTATGTTGTCGGTTTTCTGATTATATAATATTTTACAGTCCCTGGGTAATTACAACTTCGGTTACGATGAGGATCACTTAACTGGGGGCAGTTTTCGCAGGGAATCTGGTGACGGCCTCAGCAACGTCAAGATTGGTTCTTATGGTCTGAAGGACGCTGATGGTTCTATTCGTATCGTCGATTACGTCGCTGATTCTAATGGTTTCCGCGCTAAAATCAGAACCTCTGGTGATGTTCCTGAAAAGAACCCTGCTGACGTTGAAATCAGCAAGGCTGATGTTGTTGAGGTCAAGCCTGTTGAGGTAAAGCCCGCTATCCAGTACATCACACCTTATTTCTATAACTGGGCTTCTCCTTACTACGGTTGGACTTATCCTTTCTACAACTGGGCCCATCCTTACTACTCCCATTATTGGTAGTAAAAGCAGGATACCTTTCTTATCGTTAGAACCTTTTTTTGTTTGCCTTTAGCATAAGGGTAAAATTAGAATCATATTTTTATCTGTACAAATGTGTCTAATAGCGTCCAGATAGCATATTAACCCATGTGAGTACTCTGGCTTTAAATAAATTGTATACATAATAATCAATAATTGTCCAGTGTATTTTCTAACATTCTTCAGGTCCGAATTCAAGTATTTGATAATTTCGCCTACGTTTTTTTCAGATGAATATTTCATTTTGGGTAGTATAAGTGAATATTGTGCAAATTAGTGATTTCTACAAAGTTTATTTATAACAAGAACAAAATAAAAATAAACATAACTACTCACGACCAGTTAGTCATTAGTAGATTTATCAATTGCCCTCCTATTTTTAATACGATGTATTTTTTGAAAGATATCGATATTCGTTCATGAAGATTCAATGATATTAAAATCATATTACCATATTAAGTAAGAATATACTTAATACAAAATCACTTGTACGACTTATCTTAAGCGTAATAGTCAATACTGAAAGTGACCTGAAATCAGGAGTCTTTATTATATTACCTTAATTTCTAACGCAGCAGAAAAAACGTGGATTCGGTAGAACCAAATAGATGCGGTTTCTTGAAAAACGACATTATGCATAAGATAGCACAAAATTTAGGAAATAATTTCAATTACATTTTATTTTGCTTGGTATGGCAATTACTCAGTGACGTCTTAATCAAAAACCTTCATCAGCTTTCTTCTCCCACAAGTAAAATATACGATATTTTATAATCACCATCAAAAACCCTCATCAGCTTTCTTCTCCCACAAGTAAAATATACGATATTTTATAATCACCAGACAAAAACCCTCATCAGCTTTCTTCTCCCACAAGTAAAATATACGATATTTTATAATCACCAGACAAAGAAAAAAATAAAGCAGGTTATATTCTTCATCTTTTATCCGTAAGAACATTGTGAAATGTAGTTGTCCAGTTAATAATAAAGACGTTTTTCTCCATGGTTTTGTTGAATTTGATCGTAATAAACTCATTTGGAACAGTCATGTCAGTTTTTAATATATCAAGGTATTAACATTTCCGAAAAATAAAATTTTAAAGCATAATATTTCTTATCTTTTTTAACACTTCTAATTCTTGAAAATTGTTAAGGAACCAGATATAAAAAGCCTAATAGTAATGTCTAATGAAAGGTAAATTAATTACAACAATGCTTCGCCAACTTAAAAAAATAATCATTCCAATAATAACAATTGTTTTTGTAACTATTGACTAAATACCTTCCTACCACTGCTGTGTTTGTTACGTCCCAGTCGGCTTAATGAGGAAACGTACCGTCGGCAATGGATGTGACGAACCTAGCGTGACTGGAATACTATTATTATACTCTCTTCTAATTCTTGAAAATCCTAATACCTAATGGCAAGTAAATTAATTATAATCATCGTTCGCCAACTTGAAAATGGGTTCATATAATAAAATTTATTTTCTTAATAATTTTTTACAAAAATACGTCTACTTTTATTGAAAATAAAGGCATCAGGTTTTGTGTTAGTTGTTTCCAATTCAACCATTTTACGACTCTTGAAGGTTGAACGTCATTAACTGATCGATAAGTAAACCTGTTTTCGGATTTTAATTGTTGTACTAGACTTTGGTAATATTGTTGACGTCATCTTACTCGATTCTTCTACGGTTTCTCATTGAGTGTAATACTGTTGTCACTAGAAGGCTAGATATTTATAGTTTTTCTGTCGCGTGTTATATATATGTGCAGATGCAGAGAGGAAGTCAAGAAAGCAAGTAAAATGAAAAATAATTAGAAAGATTTAGATTGAGTTATTGTTAGTTCAGCCGGCGATTTCTGAAGAAGTTAAAATAATGTTACGTCTCTGTGTTCGTTTGTCAATTTCTCGTATAATTTCTTTCGGATGAAACTTTAGCGATACAAGTCCTTTCTTAAATAAAACTAGTTTATTCTTTCTCAATACAACTTTGCAATACACTTAATTTCCACAGTCACTTTAACTTAAACACATGCTATAATTCACAACGATTTACACACTTTACTTACGGCTTGACTCGATTATTGGTCTCTATCTCCCTGTCTGCTATTCAATTATCTATCCCGTCACTTCTCGCCAGTCTTATATATACAAAACAGAGGGCATCTGGCAAACACTCGAGCCTTCAGGAACGTTCGAGATACTCATTACGTGTTACCAGCGTCACCTGACTTCCGCTGTCATAACACTGCCCCTTCCTTAGTACTTGTTTGTCCCGTAACTAATAGGCCACTTAAATTAAACCAATAGATAACTAACAATAAC
>NW_013667544.1:93104-98788 GCF_000517525.1 Limulus polyphemus
AAACCTCGGAAGCTATAACTGTGATTGTTATAACGCTTTTTAATCGGGACTTCAGATATTTGACCGGTAACATCTCTAGATTTCGAATATTACAAACTATTTAACTTCAGCGGATTCACATCGGGCATTAGTACTTTTACGAAAACGTTATATAACTCATCAGTGGATAACTCAGCGTGTGTGGCTGATAAATAATTCGCTCATCGTGAACTCTCGATAAGATATCAAGGAAGTTCCAGACCAGATAGAGGACTAAATATTGTTTGTAAGTTTGTAAAACTTTTGTACGTGGAGCATTATTTGTAATAACTGTTATTGTAAATTGCGTTATTGTTTGTATATTAAAATATATTTGTATTATAAACTGTGTGTATCAATCTTTTTGGCAAGTGTGTATCATAAATTAGATACATATCGACATTTATTTGATTTCTAAATCTAACTTATCATTTAACTCAGTTTCAGGCTATTCGAAATTATAATATGTTACGTAATAAATTGGTGACTCCTCCGGGATAAAATATAATACGTAACATGAAAATTATCCAACCGCTTGATCTGTTAATATAACATCTATGACTTTCATATATTTTTGTAATACTTTCTTAGTTACTTGGTCAACTCTTGATAAATCTGTTAATTATCCAACTGATTCATAATTTTTGTGATAAATGTCCAATCATTTCACAAGTTTATTACCCACATGAGTCGTGACATCCATTAAATAATTTTCCCCGGTCATTATGTGTATATTATTACTTCTAAAGTTTTAAAATCTTTGTTTGGCATTTATTTATTCCCATTGTAATAACACTGACTACTAAGTAGCCAAAAACAAAACTCAGTAAATGTGTTTAAAGCTATATATGTTAACTGAAAGTTTATTTTAACACGTGTAAGCATGACAGGTATGACAGCAACCATTGTTTAATGTCAAAACCAAGACAGGGCATTATAAACGGCATACTGATGACGCAATTGTCCCACCAGTGCCTATAATTTGTAAAGACACAAACATTCAGGGTCAAAAATGCCAGAGTTGCAAGCTTGTGACCAGGTTCCTGTGATACGGATATACCTTAGAGAAATAAGAACCAGAGATATAGAACCAGTTGTGTGAAATAGTAGGCTTGTGACCAATTTTGATTTAAATGTGTGTATTAATCTAGATGTTTTCATTCAAATTACCGTTTTGTTGCTCTGATGCTCTCTTGGACAAGACATAAAATATTATAGGTTTCTATTCTTGAATTTTCTTCCATTATTTATAAAGAGATGTTGATATGATAGTTCACAGAATTCCTTATAGTTGCAACTAACAGTCAATACTACCTTTGTATACACTTTCTCATCTACGAAAAATGCTTACAAAGTGTGTTGATTCAGGTCTAGGGATTTGTACTTGATTAGAAATAAACCTATATGATGGGTTATGGTTTAGTATGTAAAATGTAGTATTTAGTGTTGTGTAAAGCGATTAAACATTTCAATTGACAAATACCATGTAATGTAAAAATATTTTCGTTTTCTGCCTGAACAGTGACCTCTTAGCTCTCAAAATATTTTATTTTTTATCACTTTTTAGTTTTATTAAAATAATAAAGATGGTAACTTTACGTTCTAGAAAATCCACAGCAAAAGTTTGACATTCCGTGTTATTTTTAATGAAAATATTGAAATAAAATTTTCTGAAGGCATCTGTATTTGTAAACAGCTACTTGGACGATTTTTAAAAATTATATCTGTATTCAAATGGTTCATTGCACTTTACAAGAATGATTTACTAATACTCTCAGTTGCCTCAGAACCACTGCAGCAACAAGTTTAGCTCTTATTGAGCTGACAGCGAGCCTACGACCATTTGACAGTTTAATTCGTCCTAGATACGCGTATGGCTGAAAGATTATGTCACAGTTGTTTCCGAAGAAGGATATTCGCAAGAGATATTGCTAAGAGATCCAAAACGTGGGGCATACCAATTTCAAATAGAACTATTGTGACGGATTTATTATTATATATTTATTTTAATATCGATGTACTTCATCTCCGAAAGTGTTCTGTTTCGAAAGTAAATAAAACCAAAAGTAAGAGTAATAAATATTTTTATTTCTTGCTTTTCAAGTTCATTTTTATACTGTACTGTAGCCTACAGAAAACGTGATTTGGCATGTGCACGTTTTACTGACGTCACGACAACACAAATTGCAACGTTAAGCGTCCCTTATGTGACGTCAAAAAAATAAATACACTAAAAAACTTTATAGACATAGCTTCAACTTTGCTCAACTGGCTATATAGATAAAGAAATCAACTCTATAAAATATTCTTTCATTCACACCAACAAATTTCCACTATCCATTGTCGAAAGATTTCCACACAAACACCAGAACAAAACTCAACTCACAAACAGAAGTGACACTAATACACCAAACAACAACACCAAATTACATTGATTTATTCAGGCGACTACATTTTTCCGCATTTAATTTAGATAAGTGACTACATTTGATTTATTTAGATTCCTATATTTCATTTCTCCATATTTGCTCGTAACTGGCCTGAGAAAAATAGATGAGGAATGCTACCTGTCTAACCGTTTCTTTTTTTTTTTTTCACATGAAAACTTTAACTATGAAAATCGCACCAAATACCAGAATTCGTGTATACGACTTTCCATAACAGATAATGCGTATGAGATGGCCAGGTGGTTAAGGCACTCGACTCGCAATCTGAGGGTCGCGGGTTCGAATCCCCGTCACACCAAACATGCTCGCCCTTTCAGCCGTGGGGGCGTTATAATGTGACGGTCAATCCCACTATTCGTTGGTTAAAGAGTACCCTAAGAGTTGGCGGTGGGTGGTGATGAATAGCTGCCTTCCCTCTAGTCTTACACTGCTAAATTAGGGACGGCTAGCGCAGATAGCCCTCCTGTAGCTTTGCGCGAAATTCAAAAACAAGCGTATGAGATAGTTATTGGATGTATCTGCAAATTTCTGTACAACCAAACAGTTGCAAAATTATTTTATAGATTTTCCATACGAGATACTGAAAATTAGTTTTGTAAGGATTCCAGTTTAGTATTTTAAAATGTCAAAGGTAAGTTTTAATTTAAATCTTTCAGCGTTAATTTAAAGATTTTTTGTCTCAAATATTTTATACATGTATTATTAACGTCTTGTAATACAGCTTTGCTGGTACAAATGTGCTTACAGGGATTTGTAAAAAATACCAATAAGTTTTTTTTTATTTCTAAAATCCTGTTCTATTCTACTTGTTTAGATCACCAATTTGAAATAAGATTTAAATAAATGCATGCGTTTATAAATATACCATCAATAAAATAATAACTTATCATCATATGATAAGTAAAATTAATTTGCGTTCATTTCATAAAGTAATTCTTTTCGTTTGTACTAGCAAATGGCAAAAAAAAAAAACAGTCTAAAACTTTGTAGATTGTGTTTCTATGAAAAGTTTCTGCCTTTTGTGTTAACGTCAAATGACGGTTCTCCGGTGGGACAGTGGTAAACTTACGGACTTACAATACTCAAATCCGGCGTTTGTTTCCCCGCGGTGGACACAGCAGATCTCAATGTGGCTTTTCTGTTAAAAGCAAACGATGTTTTAAATGAAAAAAAAATCACAGGAGGATTTATTTTGTTAAAAAAAAAGATGTTGCAGTGTTAGGCTCTTTTTGTCAACGCTGCTTTTTTTTTATTTTGGTATTTATTATTCTTTTCTTTTTCATGTAATTGTAATGGGCGAAAAGAGACTTTTTTCCCAGATTGCCTCTGATGTTTACAACCAAACAACTTGCAAGGTGAAAAAAAAAACACTCCTCAGTTATCTATAAATCATTTTTGTTTATTTCATTGTTCAGTAACAAGACAAATAGCTAAAGCAAAACTATCTTTTTCATGAGCTAATATGTTTAGGTATTAAATGTACGAAAGATGCTGGAATTTTTCATGACTTAGAATAATTTAGTTCGTATTTTAGTTTATAAAATAGTGTATTATCTACACGTGTGTCTATTAAGAATTCTATTTGTTACCGAAATGTTATTTATTATTTAAGCTTCACGATGTCCCGCATCTAGTACTACTATATGACTAAATTTGGGTCTGTATAGCAAAGGCTTAAATCAGGCCACACCTCTAAGACGCTGTTTACGATACGTATCAAGGTCATAAATTTGAGATAATTTTCAGTTTCTCGTTCAATGTGAGTCTTTTTAGAAACCCGGATTAGTAGCAGGCACACATCCAAATTAATATATTTTGGGGCTAGCTCAGTTACCTTCTTTATGCCCCCCAGTGGCACAGCGGCATGTCTGCGGACTTACAACACTGGAAACCGGGGTTTATACCCGTGGCGAAGAGAGCACAGATAGCACATTGTGTAGCTTTGCGCTTAACTTCCAACAAACAAACTTTATTTACGTAAATTCTATAATCATACGCAAACGAAAATATTTCCTGCATTACAAAGAGCAGTTCATGATACCTGATTATTACAGTTGTGCCAATTTTGCGAATGTTTTACTGTTCTTTAAATCTAGTTTTGTAGTTTCGAATAAAAGATAATTTTTTAATTAAAACGCAACAAGGTGTGGTAATAGAGCGTTATTCCCAACTACCTAGATGTACTTGCAATGTTATTGATGGAAAAGAAAAAGATGTATTTTAACTATTGCGATATGAAACTGATAGTGCTCACAATATACTTGTTGCTGTAAACCATGTTTTCGGTTTGACAAAAAAGCTCTCACTTTTACGTTAGAAACACTCGACTGTAGCAGCAGTGCTGGTTAAGGGAACGTCTGCAAAAAGAGCAGTCGAACTCAAGGACAGTACAAACTTCGCAAGGCTTTACTAAATATATCATTTGCATGCAGAAAACAAACAATCAACACATAAGATAATATCGATCCACTTATTTGGACAACAGAAAGTTGCATTAAGACCAATTCTACATTGAAATGTTACTTTGTCTAGGACTCTTGGTAAGCACCCTGTCAATGATGCTATATTTTTTAGTTATTGTTGCTGTTTGTTTCATTTCGCGCCAAGCTGTTCGATAGATATCTGCGCTAGCCGTTCCAAATCTTTAAGTGGAAAGGCATCAAGTGAACACGACACAATGCCAGGCAGTTGGTAAACACGACACAATGTCAAGCAGCTAGTAAACACAACAAAATGTCAGGCAGCTAGTGAACACGACACAATGCCAGGCAGTTGGTAAACACGACACAATGCCAGGCAGTTGGTAAACACGACACAATGTCAAGCAGCTAGTAAACACAACAAAATGTCAGGCAGCTAGTAAACACAACAAAATGTCAGGCAGCTAGTAAACACACCCACGGCCCCAAAGTACGGGCGCGATTTTTTTTCGGAGGTAGCGGGAAGCAAACCATGGAACCTCGGGTCCAAACTCCAGCACACTAACCACTGGGCCACTTAGATTACCCAGGCTCATATAATCTGATCCTGGGGAGAAAGAGCTACTATAGTTACCAGTTGGACCTTTAAACTAACCAAGTTGGCATTAAATTTTCATATTTGTTTCGTTTTCTTCATATTACTTCAAAGTGCCCCTGTTGCTGAAATCATCTTAACCCTTCATTTACGGCTTATGTAAATCTGCTTACCACCCCCATGAGCAAGGATTCACGAATTTTT
>NW_013667544.1:98811-115706 GCF_000517525.1 Limulus polyphemus
CCTCCCACGACTGATTCTTGTAGTAATGACGATGAAATCATCTTAACCCTTCGTTTACGGCTTATGTAAATCTGCTTACCACCCCCATGAGCAAGGATTCACGAATTTTTGCGGCGGGACATTCAAAATGTTGCGCGCAAAGTGCTTGCATCACAAGATGTCAACCGCAGTTGAAGGGTTAAACTGACTTCATCGTCATTACTACAAGAATCCTTCATTAAATTAAGTTTCATAATGGGCATTAATTGTTCATTAATCTTATTAACTTTTTCTAATTATAGCAAATACTTATAAAAATAACCAGGTGCATTGTTATTTCAATGAAACTTGTAAAAATTGTTTAGGAAATGTGTCCATTTATTCTGAAACCACTTTCATACTTCTTCAAATAATGCTATCATTTTTTTAATGACAGCAAATAATTTAAAATCTAAATTTATAATTCTATTCTGTAAGCAGAAGGTACTTGTGTTTTATTAGGTTTGTTTCACTTTGTACCTCTCAGTACCATTATTTGTTTTCTCTTAAGATGAAAAACCAAACTTGTACATTCCAAATACGCACCCCTAATTAAATGAGCCTTAAAACCTACACAGTTTAGTAGTATTATTTCTATAGCAGATGTTTTCTCTATTTAACTTTCATCACAAAAGCTGCTATCCTTTAATATTAACTAATTGTCCATTTTCTATCATACAACAATAGTAGTACGACCACTACTATAAAGGTACTCAGCTTAGTCTAACTTTTCATATTTCAATAATACAACAGTTGTAGAATGATCACTACTATAAAGGTATTCAATTTAGTCTAAATGTTGATCTATATATATATATAAAGTACAAAAATATGCGTTTCTCTCTGTCCGTTATCTAACTACTCCTAGGTCGCTTGGACAAACATTATTATTGCTGTTATTGAGCATAGATTATCTTTGACGTAAGTTAACGTTAACTACATTCATAGATAGTGCGATGTCCTCACACCAAAAACAAAGAGAAACATTATTAAATTTTCTATAAAACAACATTCACACAGTGTGAGGGAGGGCACACAAACATCTTATGTATCTCAGAGTTCATTAGCGTTCTCTATGGATGAATGCAGTGAAATAAAATGGCCACCACTATTGCAGTTCAACATAAGATCAGCCACCATAAGTCTGATATCAAGAGCCGTTTCTTGAGTTATACCCATTTCTTAATTTGACCTGCGACCTTTCAACTTCGACCCGTAAGACACTTCTGCGGCCAATGCCCATCAATTAATTTATCATGTGAAACACTGTGGAAGGACATGTCTTCAGGAAATTGGTTAACAGCATCACTAGACTAGCTATCGAGTGGAGCCGACAGCGCAAAAAAGAACGTTGCCGTCCAAAAAAGACCATAAATGTATTCAACTTAGTCTAACTCTCAATATTTCTATCATACACCAGTTTTAGAATGATTACTACTATAAAGGTATTCAGTTTAATCTAATTACTCATATTTCTATCATGCAACAGTTGTAGAATGATTACTACTATAAAGGTATTCGGTTTAGCCTAACTATCCATTTTTTATCAAACAACAGTTGCAGAATGATCACTGCTATAAAAGTATTCAGTTCATATTTCAATCATACAACAATTACAGAATATTTACTACTATATAGGTATAGAGCGTAGTCTTAAGCATATTTAAACTAAGTTCTACAGAAGAAGAAAACTTTCAAATAGTTTACTTTTTTCATATTTGGGCAATATTAAAAAATAATTTGACCACACGAAAATTCAGTTTCATTGAAGTATGAAAAATGATAAAAGTTCAGAATCTTTATAAAGGCTTTTCTGTGTTTATTTTTAATTAATTTCATAAATTTGTTACAAACACACAGAGGCTCTAATATGAGTAGTAGTGGTACTATATGTGTATATCAATCATTTTAATGAATAGTAAGGTACTATAGTAATATGAATATGTAAAGATGCAATTAGATAACTAACAATATAAACCCTCCAAAAATTAAGACATGACAAATGTGGTATATGTAGAAAAGCCCTTAAGGGACACAGATTACTTGTTTCGTTTGTTATTTCAGTCTCATTTCTTCATTTACTTTAGAATTGTTGTTTTTAGGTGATTTAGCTTTTCTGAATTTATATATTGTTTTATAATATAATTTTCATTTCTAAAGCTTATGATGATGTTTGGATTTTCCTTTATTTGTTTACTTCCACTGCGGTGAAAAGTTTTGTGGTTTTTTTCGGTATGAGAAGATGGCGGAGAAGAGGTAGTGTTTATGCACCACATTACTCCATTTAATTTTCATTCATTGCATTTTAGTTTTGTATTAAAACTGACGTTTAATTCTTCCGTGGTGGGTAATTATTGTACTGAAAATGACTAAACGACACCATTAATCTATCCCAGAAAGTAAAATGGCGGAACAAGCAATAATTGATACGTGTAAATAGACCTATTGTTAGATGGGCTATGGGAGACAGGGGTAAACTCAGCCGTTACCCATAGTACATGTATAGCAGCTTGTGTGCTAAACCATAAACATTTCCACTTGATTTCCAGAATAAACGTTGTCAGACTATCCTGTTCTAAACTCCGTGGAGTCGTATTTTACATTTCTAACATCCAGTTCATGGAAGGGTTATTTATGATTAACAGTTGCATTGTTTCATTCGATACAGTTTATAAAACTACAGAAAAATTATATTAGGACGAGTGATACATAAACAAATATCACTTTATTTCGATATTTACCAGATTTTAGTTATTTTTCATACAGATGAAGCTTAAATTGTGCCACCATTTATGGTCTCAGAAGAGATACTACCGTTTAAAAGCTCTTAGATATTACACTTATTTCATAAAAGTTTAATAAACTTATTATTTATGATTCTAATAATGTTTCAGCTTAGATAAAGTAATTCATTACATTAGAATTAAATAGTAAGAAAAGCTGCCTGCGAATTGAAACTTTCAGGACTTGTCTTGAATCTGGAAAATCTGTGTTTGAACCTCAGTCAGGCTGGGTATAGTATTTTCCCTGAAAAATAGTGTTTGTTACTTTTTGAAAATAGAGTCAAATTCTGCATGCTTGCTGGTTTTCATTTACATGTGATGCAGTTTCTGCAGTTAATTTAAAACTAGCCTGACCTTGATAATTTGTTTTCCTGCAAGCATTTTATCCATAATCCATTAAGGACTGAACTTTAATCCAAATAGGATAAACACTTCATTTTTTTTATATAGGTCTTGTAACGAATTTGTTATTATATATTTATTTTAATATCAACGTTTGTTTGGATTAAATTTATATTTAGAAACATACATGACTTATGCTGTTAAATATGTATTGTGAAACTCCAGCCTATTTTCCAAAGTTGTAGAAGATTCTCGAGAGTAAGAATCAACAATATGTGTGTGCGTAAATGCTTGTGTTAGCGCCAGTATTGTTACGTAAAACTGAAATTTCTATAAAACCTCCACACGCCTATGAATATAACCAACGCGACGCACCAAAGAGAGTATCTATTATTAGTTTACTATAGTCAGTGTGCTACAAACTTTGGAAGCTATAAATGTGATTATTATAACGCTTATCAATCGGAAAACTTCAGATATTTGATCAGGAGCATTTACAAAGTTCGAACATTACAACTCATTTAACTTCAGTAGATTCTCATCGGACATTAGTATTTTTATGAAAACATTACATAACGTCACGGTGAAAAACCCTCTGTGTGTGGCTGATAAATAACGAAGGACAAAGCTAGCTAGGTTCCCGTGAAGTGAATTATACCTACGTCAACTCGTAATCAACTCGCTCATCGTGAATCCTCGATAAGATATCGAAGAAGTTCCAGACTAAAAGGAAGACTTTATATTGCTTGTAAGTTTGTGAAACTTTTGTTTATAAATCATTGTTTGTAATAACTCTTTGTAATAACTGTTATTGTAAATTGTATTGTTGTGTGTATATTAAATCGTATTTGTATAAAAGAAAATTGCGTGTATATTAAAACGTAATTGTATTCAAGAAAATTGTGTGTATATTAAAACGTATTTGTATAAAAGAAAATTGTGTGTATCAATCTTCTGGGCAAATATCATAAACTGACTATATATCAGTATATATTTAATTACTAAATCCAAAGTACAATTTAACCACTAAATTTAAATTATCAGTTATCTCAATTTCAGACCATTTGAAATTCTAATATGTAACAGTTTGAAGACATCAGTGAAAAAAGATTGTGTGCAAAAACTCAGAATTTGTGTACGACAATAACCATTTTTTTTTCAAGTATGATATATCATACAATAGTTTTTCATGGAGTCAAAGATAGGGTTATATGAGGGAATATGTTTGAAATTTTAGGAAAAAGTCAGATACATTGAAAAGCAGCTTCATTATTTAAAACTTTTCTTTTTATTCGAAATTATATTTCCAAATACCTTTATTTTGGTGTTACACATGGAAAAAGAACAGTTTTTCTCCATAATATTCATGCATATTCAAAGGTTGAAATCAAACACCAAGAGAATATATGTATTATTTAGAATATATAAAACATTGGATCTCACAAGTAACATCATATTAGAATTATTTCAAAATATCGTACTGATATTTAAGAAAATAATATAACTTATGTACATAAGTTGCACACCTTGTACCTCACTTTCACTTAGTTACTCCTTCAAATATAAGCTGACTACCTGAAGTTAACAAATGAATAATGTATATTATATGAAACAAAGAAGTACTTGTGAATTTTCTGTACACCACAAAGATGATAGTAGTTAAACTCCAACTTGCGTGATATTCCACAAAACAGTCAGTGTGAAGACTAACCTGGTGTTTCAGGCAGATAAACTTGGTACATTTACCACATTTGGTACAATGGCGCTGTGTCAGGTTTCGTGCAGGCTAGTGCTCTTTACTATCTATACAGACTTCTTGGAGCACTTGACTTACTCCTCTGGGACAAAAACTTCTATCTCTTGCAATCTAGGAGCAGCCAAAAGTGAAAGAATAATTCGCTTAGTAAACTCTAGCTGAGGTATGCTGTATACATGTATGTACAACAGCCAGGCATTTAGAACACCATTCAGACAAAAACGCACTACTGGTCAAATACCATTTGTGTTTCAGATCTTTACACAGTACCTGGCACAATTTTGATCAGGGAGGTCATTTACACCCATTCCTTTATTGTACTCTGTAATAATGAAAGGCTGAGTCATTATCCACCTTGTCTTTTGATGCGGCACTGTAACGCTTGCTTATTATTTTTTGTCAAGTACCAAGTTATCAGTATGGTTGTTGCAACAGTAACGTGGCTGTTGTCATGCTTCTTAACTGAGATTATTCCTGCAGCTTTGTCTTGCAAAACATCAGAATAACCCCTTTTTTCCTTTTCTAATTTCTTCAGTGGAGCATTCCACAGATGATCAGATCGTATAGTTCCAGTAACTTTGATTCTATGAGGCTGTAGTTGTTGGAGTAGGGGCAGTGTTATAAGGAATTTGTCAGCAACTCGCTAACTACATGGTGGTACAAAGCCGGCAACTTCCAAGAGTGACACCTTCTCATTGCTCTTTGCCTTCATACAACTGGAACTTCATGCAATGACTTTCGTGCGTACAGAGACACCAGAACTGAAATCCAAACCTTAATTACTTTCCACAAATAAATTACTTCAAAGAATGGCGAGAATAAGGTCCAATATCCTCATTGAAGCTACAAGTGTTTGGGATAGGATGGCAGAAGAACAAAGGTCGCACTTTGTACAGTATCATTGGAAATAAGAAAGAAAATGTAGATATTTTTAGTTTCTTAAGAATCTATACCTGGACGTATTAGTCATAACTCCAGAAATATTCACATAAAGTTTAATTGTTCAGTATAATTTTTTGTTTACCAGTTGTACATACCTTGTTTGTTTGTTTGTTTGTTTTTAATTATGCACAAAGCTACACAAGGGCTATCTGTGCTCTGCCCACCACGGGTATCGAAACCCGGATTCTAGCGTTGTAAGTCCGCAGACATACCGCTGTACCACTGGGGGGCAATTGTACATAGCCAGATAGCAGAATCCAAAGAACTTTACACAAGTCTTCCACAGTCACACTCACAAATTCACAGGGAAACTGTTCATCCCACAACATCTGAAATACTTGTACTGGTTTAACATTACCAGTCAATAATTTTGTGACAATACATGGAAGAATGTCATCCAATGAAATTTTATGAATAGCATCATGTGAAGTTTCTTTGTGAAGCTTCTGTCTGGACTATAAAAAATCGGGTTTTGCTGCACGAACAGATGCTGTTTAAGCAGTCTTTCTTGGAGGGTCTACAGCAGTAGATGTAGAAGGCCCTCGAACACCGGTTTCTTGTTGAACAGATACCTGGGAGCTGGTGACTGAAACTTAACAGAACTTAGGAACATTTAAAAATTAGTATTGTATTACAGATCCAAAATATATTAGAAAGAAACTAAAACATAAAAAAAAAATTAAAAGTAAGAAAGTGTAAAATCATGAAAATCTCAAGAGTAGTTATAACTTATCTAATTCACAAGGTGTATGGCCTTTCATCTGTAAAGTAATTTCTGCAGGTTGTGCAAAGCTTTGCTTTCCAAGATAGTGTGGTTGTTTTCAATAATATCCAAGACCTTATCTGGAGCATAAACTACATCAGAGTCTCCTCTCCAGCAGGAAGTGTAAGTACAACATAAACAATGTTAACACCATCACAAGTGTTGGAGTCAGTATCGTGTGACAAACTCCAGAAGTAATTGAGTGCCTCCTTAGTGTATCGAAATATTCTCCTGGAAGACATGAAGCCACACTGTACAACATATCCCTTAAGATACCTATAGCTGTTATAAGGATAATAGCACAAGAGTAATCAGTAGATATGAAAAAGACAGCTACATAAGTCAAAGTACTTAAAAATTCATGTTAATTATACACCTGTACAATACTATCATATGACATTTCATTTTACATTCCCGTGTCTCAACAGCAAATAAATCAGAAGACACCATATTTTTGCTAGAGTGTCCCACAGGTTTGGTCGTTATACCAACAAAGGTTTGTATTCGTAACTCTAATAACTATAAAATTCTTATCTCTGGTCGAAAATCGAAAATTTCATGGATGCTTCTTCATTAAATCCCCTTGTTGCTGTAAACTAGAGAACTAAATAAAACCTATCACAAAGTAAAATTATATTAGAAACACTAAGTTAATTTCCAATAAACAATACATTCCACATGCAATAAAATAGAAATTTGAGATGGCCTCAAACTTAGTCTGTTTTGTGTATGATATGTATAATATGACAGTCTTTCGTGGATTAACTAGAAATATGCGTGGGATAGGGTCTATAGTGGTGGCCAGCTCCCCCTATCTACCACTTGCCTTAGTATGTATATATCAATCAGCTAGTGCTGCTTAACCATTTTTTTTTCCATAGTTATTGCTCATTTGGCTTTTGTCATTATGCTATGAAAATATTTATTATGACCTCCTATCAGTTTTTGTCGATTCTGGATCGGAAGATGTACAGATCTAGTTTATCCACTACACAGTAATTTATTAAACCCATTTTATTACCCAACACAAGTGCTTGGTTTAATTTTTGTGATTTTCACTTTATTTTCTAAACATTTGGGCCCATATAATAAAATTTACTTTGTTTCCTAAATGTAAAAATTACTTCCACTTCAAAACCCCGATATTATATAAATTCATCAGTCTGGAAATAAAATACTTTGAATTTAGTAATTTAACGCATTTTGATTTTTTTTCTAATTCTGAAGCAAAAGTTTATTCTAAATAAAGTTTTCTATTATGAATACAATTATAGATAATAAAACAAGGTTACTACAGGCAACTTTCTTTCCCAATGGAAATTCTGACTGCCAGCCATGTGGTGTTAAGTAACAGTGGTAAAAATGTTAATGAATTTTCATCCCTATAAATAAATTCTAATGATATGCCACATAAACATTAAGCATATTGGAATCAACTTTAGTGGTCTTTCTGAAGAAGGAGGTCAACGTTCAATAACTGGAATGTGTACCAAAGAGTCAAGTTTACGAAGTGAGCACTCATCCCTAGTTCAGGAGGTCTGAAATTTTAGTTCTGATACAGATGTCTATTCTCTTAATTTAACATTGATGAAATAAATTTGAAAAATAGAGCCAATCACCAGATGCATATTTCAAGTAGTATGTTTTAAAGAAAGTAATATATGCCTGAATGGTGCTCAAACCAAGACTCCAGACAAGTCAGTTGCTAGTTCTAATATTTTGAATTCCCAGACAGCTTTTCATTATTTGATCCTCATTTAATGAGATATTTACCTATGCTGACATACTTGAGCTACTGAAACATTATTCCATAATCATAAAACATCGTAATCTCAAGCAAATCTATAACAAGTTTGTTAAAAATATTTTAGAACAAATGTCTAGTAACCTGTAAAAGGCACTACGTCACCCGAGGCTATAAATGCTGACACATTGTAATTCTAAATTGCAAACAATAGATACAATCTAGTAAATATAAAATCAAATGATTTATATTTTTCTATTACTTGTCCTAATATTATTATACTGTAGTTTTACAGACTATATCCAATGAAACAATGCATCAAGTATCATTATTAAATACTGTTTATGAAGTTAGGCCTACCAGCGAACATAGCCTGTATTAAATGTTATTGATGAAATAGTTTAATTCGTTATCCGTAAGTGGACTGAGCTTCGTGGCACTATTTTCATGGAATAATTCAAAATAGCCCACTCAATGACAGAACACGTTACACACTGGTGTCAGAAGGGGGATTATTTTAATGAAAATAAAATAGACAAAAATATAAAAGACCAAATTGAAATTTATAGAAAATTAAAAAAGATAAAGAAGTAAGAGATGAGAATTTATGAGAGGAGTGAAAAGAAAGATAAGAAATAAGAACAGAAATAAAACTGATTGAAGACAAGATTGATGAAGCTACTGAATATGTACAGAGTGATTACAAAAAAAATTAAAGAAATACAAAGCGACATCAACAAAGTATAAAAGTATTATAACAGCAAGATCAATAATAGAAAGTTAATCATTAAATGCAAATATCGAACTAGCCACACATCTTTCTGCATTTACTCAAGAATTCCAACCTAAAGCACTGTTGACTATAAAATATTGAATGAGAGAATCTATTTGGTCTACGCCTGTTACCACTACTGGTTTGCTATCTGTGAATGCAGGATCCTCATGAAATACTCCAGACATGTAACTACCAAATCCATTTGCTGGCCACTTCCACAACATTACTCAATTGAGAAACCAATGGACTACGAAGGAACGGTTCCATGATAGGCTCAGGTCAAAATACTTTCCATTGTGAATAAATTGAATTGTGAGAAATGAGCTATTCATATCAAAGTACTGTCTTTAATTACATTAAGCAACCCTCAAGCTGAGAACTGTAATAACCATCAAGCACTGATAGCTGTCTTACTCAACATAAGCATAGTATGAAAGGAAGAAGAAATCTTACTTGAACTTGCAAAAGATTTAGAAAGACCAATAACATCACCCAGGTGCTATACAACAAATTGTGGATTCGTTAGCACATGACCAATTAATAGATGCCATAACAGATGAGAATATGCAAATTAGGCTGAAGATATTAGGTCTACATTTTAAAGAACGCTCTCCAGTTGGCAATGGAACTTTAATGTGTTAAGTTATGGATAAACAACTAAAGGCACCATCTAGATGTTACAGGATTATCAACTCAAGTAGTATTGAATCATTAACTCCCCTTTATGATAATCTAGAAGAACTGAGAATATTAGTTAGATAACTAGTTACATAGAATGGAGAAATTAAACAAATAAACAAATGGTGTTTCAAGTGTAATAACACGAAAGGACATATTACCAGAAACTTCGGACAAAAGTCTATACAGAAGCATGACCATTACAGCTGAGAGTGTGAGGAACCTACAGCTGATAATAAAACAAAGAGATAAAACCATAAGGATGAGTCTCTAAGCCAAACCAGATCATAGGAACAGCAAAGAACAAAGCAGACACCAGAAAACAGGAAACAGCTAAACTTTATGGAATGAAGTTCAGTTGAGAATGTTTCTTTTGCCTAAAATGAGCTAAGAAGTTCATTGTTTAAAAAACCAGTTCACAAGTCAATGGGTTTATTGACAAAAGGTCTTGCAATATGTCAACAAACACTAATTCTACAGATACAATTGTTCGATCTTATTAGCTCATGAAATATGGGAAACTGCCTACAGAGATGAAAAATAAAATAGATTGATGTAAACATCAAGTGGACATAAAGTTACAGGAAGAGAAAAGTTACAAGTTTATCTCACTATTGGCAGCTTCTCTATACAACATGGTGTGTAGGTAATTGGCATCGAAGAAGAATGCACATTGGGAACTCACTTCATTCAGAGACATAGATGTGACATCTGAGTAGATTCAAGTAGCTTAACAGGCTGTGACCAGGAAATCTCTATGCACTATGTGAAAATTACACCAACACAGGTTGAACATCTAATATCAATAAGGATAGCAGTTACTGTATCTTCAAGAAGTAAGCTACTCATACCAGCATTTATTAGGAATAAATTTGCATCTAGTGACAGGGCATAGTAGAACAAACCACTTAAACATATCCTGAGGGATTACTGCTTGGAAGAACTCTCATGGATATTAAGAATCATGATCTCATCCTTAGGGCCATAAACACAATAAACCATGAAATTCGATGGTGAAGGTGTGCAGGTAGTATGTCTACATCAAATACACCAAAAGTTATCACCTTAGAGGCAAGTCTGATGTCAAATTATCATCTAAGAATAGCTTACCATCTTACTTCTAAGAGCTGTATGGCTACAGTTGTTGATTTCCACAGATTACATGACTTACTCATGAAATATCAAGATACCTCTTCAGAAATGGTCAACAACAACAAAATACTTGAATGAAGGATTTATGAGGCTGTGGTTTTAATTTCATTATTTTGTAAAACCATTCTCCAGTGGACCTCATGACTTAGGCCAAATAAACAGAATGTGTCATAAGATTGTACTATAGATGCAAAAATAGTACGTCAGTTAACTAGATGACTCCAACTTGCAAAAATATGATGACGCTTTCAAAGAGATAGAAGTCATGAAGGAACAAGAAGTAATAAAACTGAGTACTAGTCTTTGGCCATTACCTATTGTACTTTTGAAGAAAAAGAATAGATCTACAAAGTTCTATATAAACTGTCAGACGATGAATGAAATCAGAATAACGATGGCTAATCACTGCCAAGAATTGACTCTACTGTGAATGCTTTATCTGGATCAAATATGCTTTCTATGGTGTATATTAAAAGTGGAGTTCAAATGCAAATCAACGAAGCAAGTAGAGAAAATACAGCCTTTACTGTAGAAAATGCATTGAGACAATTTTTGACACCTTTTGGATTATGTAATGCACCTACTACATTTCAATGAGTAATAGATTTACACTTTCTGAATTACTGGAACGTCATGCTCATCTATTGAAATTACATAATCACACATAAGAAGATATCTGACAAAACTTATGATGGGCCAAGGAAAGTTCTAGATCAGATAAGGAAAAATAACCTTAAGTTGAACCCCAAAAAGTGTGAACTGTTCCATCAACAAGTGACACATAGTCAGTAGAGAGGGAGCGTCTACAGACATATCTAAGATTGATCTCTTCAGAAATGGTCAACAAAAATCTTGCATGAAGTAAGAAGATTTCTGGAACTATGCTCTTACTTTCCTTGTTTTGAAACCATTCTCTGACATAGATAATCCTTTACACAAATTACTTGAACAAACAAATAAGTCTTGTTGAACTGATGACTGAGAATAAGCATGTATTTTTAACATTTTAATGTTTTGTTCACTTGAGAGAGTCTTTTACATTACGTAATAATTGTGTGAATTTACATGAAATTTTAAGTCTCTGTGAATTCTTGAATGTTCGTGAAGTACGACTACAATATAAAAATGCACAGCTGAATGAGTTATAATAAATTAATTAGTTCAGTGTCATTTAATAGTTTTAGTGAAGTTTGGTTTGATTTGAAATTTGCGCAAAGCTATCGAGGGCCAATCGTCCCTCATTTAGCAGTGATAGACTAGAGGGAATGCAACTAGTCAGTACCACCCACCTCAAGCTTTTGGGCTTCTCCTTTACTAACGAATAGTGGGATTGACTGTCATATTATAACGCCTCCACAGCTGAAAGAGCGAACATGTTTGGTAGCGGGGACTCGAACCCGCGACATGCAGGTTGCGAGTCGAGCTCCCTATAACCACCAGGTCATGCTAAGTTTAAAACAATGGTAATTAGAAGGTCTGTTCGCCAGTAATTGCGTTAGTTAGTGAGTCAGTCAGCGGGTTTCTTAGCGTCATCGATTGATCAGGGAGACAAGTTTTGTAAATAATGACGTGAGCTTTGTTTGTGAACAAAGCATAAATTAGTTTCAGAATTTCTGTTGAAACGTTGTTTGCAAAGTTAGGCCTATCAGCGAACGTAGGCTGTAACCTGTATAAAACGTACTTAGAAAATAAATTAATTCATTACCGATAAGTAGAATGGAGTTTGCAGCATTCTTTCAACCGAATAATAAAAAGAGACCCTTCCTCAATGATATAAAAATATTACATGAAACAGCTGTGACTCTGCCCTGTTGTATAGATTAGTAATAGCTCCTTTTTTTTGTATATTAAGTTTATTTCACTTAGACATGTCAGGTATGATTCATGTTTCAAATATTTGTATCACATGTTTATTGTCTTCTCTATTATCAGTCTTAGAGAAAAACAACTACTGGGTAGATAAATGAATAATAAAAAAAGCCAAATTGTTACTGGCATTTTAGTGAAATTTTAAAATGTTTTTTTCTGTGGTTTATACGAAATTAACGATATAATGTCAACGTCTTGATGTTTTAACTCAACTTAGGTGAACGTATAGTTTGAAGGCTAGTCTAGTATTTAGAAAACACGAACATAAAGCAGTTCACCATACATGTGAATATAAGAAGAATTAACGGCCTGGCATGGCCAGGTGGTTAGGACACTCGACTCGCAATCTGTGGGTCGCGGGTTCGAATCCCCGTCACACCAAACATGCTCGCCCTTTCAGCCGTGGGGGCGTTATAATGTGACGGTCAATCCCACTATTTGTTGGTAAAAGAGTAACCCAAGAGTAGGCGGTGGGTGGTGATGACTAGCTGCCTTCCCTCTAGTCTTACACTGCTAAATTAGGGACGGCTAGCGCAGATAGCCCTCGTGTAGCTTTGCGCGAAATTCAAAAACAAACAACAAGAATTAATATCGCTTAAATCTTCTTTGTTTCTTGTTGTTATTTTTCTTAGTGCAAAGCTGGCCCGGCATGGCCAGGTGGTTAGGGCGCTCGACTCGTAATCTGAGTGTCGTGGGTTCGAATCCCCGTCCCACCAAACATGCTCGCCCTTTCAGCCGTGGGGGTGTTATAATGTGCGGTCAATCCAGTTATTCGTTGGAGAAAGAGTAGCCCAAGAGCTGGTGGTGGGTGGTGATGACTAGCTGCCTTCCCTCTAGTCTTACACTGCTAAATTAGAGACTACTGGCTCAGATGATTTAATACATAAACTATTAAGGGTTTTGTTTATTTTTCAATTAACTAGTGACATAATGTTTTATACTCTCTATATAATCTTCTCTTCAGTAAAAAAACAAAAGGGAGTTTTGTTTGTTGGAAGTTAAGTACAAAGCTACACAATGTGCTATCTGTGCTCTTCCCACCACGCGTATCGAAACCCGGTTTTTAGCATTGTAAGTCTGCAGACATGCTGCTGTGCCAATGGGATAGAGTAAAAAAAAGAGATCGCTGCATTTTCTTGTTTCAAAATGATTTCAGGACGTGTAAGACGCCTCTTCTTGAAAGCACAGTCCCATTCATCTTGCTTTCATTAATACGCTAAAGTAATTGGTGTCCTACTTTTGATCCATACCAGTATATTAATATTTTGTGTATGATTTTATGGTTAATTGTGCAAATTTGAATATTAAGAGAATAAAAAAGGGATAAATAGTGATGAGAGATGATAGATAAATAACCTACAGTTCGATAAGTCATTAAACGCAAGTTGAATAGTGTTTACTTGGGAAAAGGCCTTCATACCGAGTAATCAGTAGAATCTGATTAAATTGTTTTTAGAGCTGACTCCGCCCTTTTCGCGAGACACAACCTTGAACCAGTTTTCAGCAAAAAGCCTTGGCGTAACGAAAGATTACCGGGAAGGTTCGATAAAATGTTAAACGTTACTTATTTAATGTAGTTTTTTCTTACATATATTTTAATACCGCCAGTTGGAACAGTGCTCTCTACAATGCGACCTTCCTAAAACTAGTCTGACAGGTGCGCCTAACCCTAAACGAAGGAGGCGCCATAGAGCTAATGAATTGTTTACACCATCTTACGTAGAATATTTTTCTACTAGTACCGATTGCACAAAAACTACAATTTTTATTGAAGTTAAAACTACACTAAACGATTAACAAATGCATTTTGCTTAGAATTTCTAAAGATATCGGAAATATTTGATTTTTAATGCAAAGTCACACAATAAGCTATCTGTACTCTGTCCACCGCGAGAAATCGTACCCCGGAATTTAGCGCTATAAGTCTGCTGATCCAGAAGGTGACGAAATAGCTGTTATGGTATAAATTTGTTTACAGTTCACAGAATTCTTACATGCCATGTGATACAGACTGGATTTCAACCACACACTGGATAAATATCATGTGATTCAATCTGGTTCATAATATCAAGATCAACAAATGCGGATGCTCTACAATACAAAGAACTCAAATACTGTAAGTAATGCACAACAGCTTACAATGTATTAAATCAATACATATCACGTGATAGAACTCATACACGATCCATGATATGAGTTTGGTTTACAATAGATAAAATCTATTCTCATTGCAAAGCATAGTCTAAATTACATTATGTACACTATTATAAATATAAATATTCAACAAATACATTTGACAATAGATCATTACTCTATGATTTATTTTAGATAGCAATTAATCTTCAAATTGCAAAACTATGAAATAAATATGTCATAAAATATTAGCACCAGATTCAGTGTATACTTTATATGCATCACGATACATAATACCAAATAATAGAACCAGATTCGGTGTATAGTTTATATGCATCACAATACATAATACCAAGTATTAGAACCATATTTAGTGTATAATGTATATATTGCACGATACATAACATAAAATATTAGTGCCAGATTCGATGTCTATTTTAATGGGGTGCGATCAGGCTCAGTCTTTAACTATTAAGCACAGGTACCGTTGACAACACTGACACCAAATCTATGTATGTATTTAATCTAATCTTTCAGACAAAACGTTTGCTCAGTTAAAACTTGCAAACTTAGAAAATGTTATTTTCTTTCTTCTCCGATTATGCTCGATTTAGAACTTTAGGTTAAAATGTATTTAATTTAGAACTCCATCCTAAAACTGTTTGTATTTGACAAACTTGAAAGTTGTTTATTTTAGATCGAAAGCCAAATATGTGTTTTATTTAAACTAGTAGGCCAGATATATGTTATGGGTAGACAGGCAGAGGGGTAGTGGGTGGATTAGAGATGAGATAATTGATATGTTTTAGGTAGAGATGTGTTACATTTAAACTTTCAGGGTACAAATGTGCCAAACCATAGACGCAAGATAAAGATATAAAAAATCTAACTTTCAAGAAAAGGATGTGACACCTATAGATGTTCAGAGAAAAGATGTAAACCTCCAAGGGGAAAATCTGTCAAATTAAATTTTAAATTAAAGATGTGTCAACGTTAGACTTTGAAGGTAGAAATGTAGACCTGCATATTGAAAATCTGTCAAATTAAATGTCAACGTTAGACTAGTCAGGTAAAGACGTAAGCTTGCAGGGTGAAAATATGTCAAATTATAGTTATAATGTAAAGATGTTTCAATTACTGACTGGCAATTTAGAACTGTAGTCCTGCAGGGTGAAAATATGTCAAATTATATTTTCAAGGTAAAGATGTGTCAACGTTAGAATTGTGGGGTAAAGACGTAGACCTGTAGAATGAAAATATATTAAATTATAATGTAAATATTTGTTGGTTATTTTTCAGAGTAAAGCCACATTGGGCTAACTGCTGTGTCCATCGCGAGGAATCGAACCCTGGATTTTAGCATTGTAAGTCCTTAAATTCACCGCTGTTTCACCAGAGAACTAATTTCAAAGTAAAGATGTGTTACCGTTAAACTTTCAAGGTATAAATTTAGACCTGCAAGGTTAAAATATGTGCAATTATAATTTCAAAGTACTATTATACTGGTAGGGTAAAGACGTACACCTGTAGGGTGAAAATGTGTGAATTTATAATTCCAAAGCAAAGATGTGTCAATGTTAGACTTTCAGATTATAGATGTGTAGCTGCTGTTTGAAAATTTTCAGGATATAATTTTAAAGTAAACATATGTCAACATTAGACATGCAAGGTGAAAACGTAAAACTAACTGCAGGGTGAACATATATCAAATTATAAGTTCAAAGTAAAGATGTGTCAAATGTTTACTTTCAGGTTATAGATTTAACTTGGAACGGTAAAAATATGTCAAATTATAATTTCAAACTATATATTAGGTCGTCAAGAAATTAATGTCGCTTTTTTTAGATGAAAAACCCGAACAACTTACATATTCAAACAAAACACGTATTAAATGAAGTAGTCGCCATTCTTATCGATGATGCTTTTCCATCTTACAATCA
>NW_013667544.1:116679-121266 GCF_000517525.1 Limulus polyphemus
CAAGAAGTTAGTAGTTATATATACTTTTTTTTATTATTATTATTGTAAGGATTATAGTATACAAAATTTTACACATTATATAGGCTAACCTAACGTGACTTTTAGGCGGTTCGTTTAACTATTATACGTGATGTACGTTTTTTTTGCGTGTGGTTAGTGAAAGTGTTCCAAAACGCGGCATTAATTTCTTGACGACCTAACATATGTCAACATTAGGCTTGCAGGGTAGAGACGTAAAACTACAGGGTGACAGTATGCAAAATTAGGGCTTGATTTGTGAAGCTCAGTTTCACAGCCCCTATGAGGCGAGAGGTACTGGAGCCGCCAGAGTATCTTACTTCGTTCATTTGATGACGTCACAGAAAAGAATTCGAATATAGAATAATGACATGTGTAAAATAAAATTTCAAAGCGAAGATGTGTCAAAGTTAAACTTCCAGGATAGAGATGCATAACTGCAAGATGAAAATATAGCAAATTATAATTTAAAAGTAAATACGTCTTAATATGAGACTTGCTAGCTCGAAATGTAGACCCGCTAGGTGAAAATATGTCAAATTATAAATTCCTAGTAAAGATGTTTAAACGTTAGAATGGGATAGAACTGTCGATATACAAGACGAAAACATGTCAAATTATAAATTCCTAGTAAAGATGTTTAAACGTTAGAATGGGATAGAACTGTCGATATGCAAGACGAAAACATATCAAATTATAATTTCAAAGTGAACATGTGTGAACGTTACTCTTATAAGGTAAAGACGTAAGCCTGCCGGGTGAAAATGTGTAAATTATAATTTCAAAATAAAAATGTGTTAAAATTAGATTCGCAGACTAGAAATGTAGACCTGCACGGTGAAAAATATGACAATTTCCAAATAAAGATGGGTCAAAGTAAGACTCTTTAGTATAGATTTATACCTGTAGGGGTGGTTAGGACGATCGAATCGCAACCTGCGGGTCGCACGTTCGAATCCCTGTTCTACCAAACATTCTCGCCCCTGCAGCCGTGGGGGCATTATTATGTGACGATCAATCCCACTATTCGTTGGTAAATATAGCCCAAGAGTTGGCGATGGGTAGTGACGACTAGCTGTCTTCTTTCTATTCTGTCACTGCTAAATTAGGGGCGGCTATCGCAGATAGCCCTCGAGTAGCTTTGGGCGAAATTCAAAATCAAACAAACTTGCAGGGTGAAAAATATGTCAAATAAGAATTTTGAAATAAATATATCAAAAATTATTCCTTGGAAGATAAAGATGTGTTGCAAATAGACTTTCAGGGGAAAAATGTAGACCTGTAGTGTGAAAATATAATATGAAGTATAGATATGTTGATTTTAGACTTGTAGAGTTAAGACGCAGACCTGCAGGTTTAACATATAGCAAATTATAATTTCAAAGTAAAAATGTTTGAAAGCTAGTGTTCTACAGTGAATACGTAGAACCGCAGGGTCAAATATGTCAAATTATAATTTCAAAGTAAATATGTCTCAAATTTAGACTTGTAGTTTAAAGATGTAGACCTGCATGTTGAAAATATGTTAAATTATAGTTTCGAAGCAAAGATGTGTCAATAACAGACTTTTATACCATAGATTTATACCTGCAGGGTGAAAAAAAATTTCAAATAAAAGATATGAAACTTGGAAGATAAAAGTGTGTAACAGATATATTTTCAAAGAAAAGATTTAGAACTGCAGTGTGAAAATGTGTCAAATTATAATTTGAAAGTATAAATATGTCAATACTTGACTTACAGGCTACGAATGTAGATCTGCAAGTTGAAAATATGAGACATTATAATTTTAAAATAAAAAGATATAAAAAACTCTGGCTAGCATGATAAATATTTATCGTATATACACTTTAGAGTAACGATGTAGACTTGCATTGTGAAAATATGATAAATTATGTTTTCAAACTAAAGATCTGCCGATGTTAGATTTTCGGGTTGAAATGTGGATATGCAGAGTGTATATATAAAAATTATATTTCAGACTCAAGATGTGTCAATATTAGACTTTCATGGTATAGATTTATATCTGCAGAGTAAAAATATTATCAAGTTATTGTTTCAAAGAAAAGATATAAAAAAGTCTTACTTGCAAGATAAGGATGTGTCGTTTATAAACTTTCAGAGAAGAGATGTAGAACTGTAGTGTGAAAATGTGTCAGTTATAATTCGAAAAGAAAGAAGTCAATGTTAGACTTGTAGGGTGGAGATGTAGATATACAAGGTCAAAAATATGTCAAATTATAATTTCAAAGTAAAGATGTGTCAACGTTAGATTTGAAGGGTAGAGATGTAGATATACAGAGTGAAAATGTGTCAAATTATAATTTCAAAGTAAAGATGTGTCAACGTTACATTTGAAAGGTAGAGATGTAGATATACAGGGTGAAAATTTATCAAATTATAATTTCAAAGTAAAGATGTGTCAACGTTAGATTTGAAGGGTAGAGATGTATATATACAGGGTGAAAATGTGTCAGATTATAATTTCAAAGTAAAGATGTGTCAACGTTAGTCTTGTTCGAAAAAGACGTTGACCTGCATGGTGAAAATATGTCAAATAATAATCTTAAAGTAACGATATGAATTTTATGATTGCAAGATAAAGATTTGTCGCATATCAACTTTCGGGGACGATCTGCAGAAGGAACATATGTCAAATTACATAGGCCTGCGATTTTAAACTTCATTAAAGTTGTTTTGGTTTTAATAACGGATTTCCCATAATTCAGCTACGCAGATTTTGAAAATAATATTCCTTTTTTCTACCATGTAAGGATTTTTTACAAATCGGAAAGATAAAAACTCTTACTGTTTATTTGTTTGTTTGTAATTAAGCACAAAACTACACAATGGGCTATCTGTGCTCTGCCCACCATGGGTATCGAAACCCGGACTCTAGTGTTGTAAGTCCGTAGACATACCGCTGTGCCACTGGGGGGCAACTCTTAGTGACATCAAATTATTATTTCGTTCACCACAATGAACATTTTTTATTATTATGTTTGTTGACAAAAAATACAAATAAACTGAAGAAAAGGGAAGAACATTGATGTCAAACGAATATGCATCCTCATTCATCCTGATTTTGTGTGTGTGTGTAAAATCTACGTCTTTTACTCTCAAAACTACGTGTTGTGATCTTTATTTTATGTATTGCGTCTGGAGCATCTCGTTTCAATGACCAGAAATAATCAGCCATCATGCTGATTTTCCACATTCCCTGATACCTCCTCTCCATATCGTTGATGTCTTGATTAAATCTTTCCCCTTATTCTTTGCTGACAGCACCGAGATTCTCAGGGAAGTAGTCAAAATGTGAGTGTAAGAAATGAACTTTCAAACTCATATTACAACCCAACTCTTTGGATTTATCTTTGTGTCAACCAAACTTTCAAGTTCAATGTTTTTCGATCCTGGTATCACCCTGACTCTGCGTGGCCATTGTTTATTATCCAGTGCTGATTTCGTGCTCTGCTGTCCCATTCACACGAAAAAACATGGAACTTTGTATAACCGAATTGTTGACCCAACAACATACAAGGGACTTTTAAGTCTCCACAAAGTAGCCAACCATGTCGGTAGTACTTGATCTTATTATAAGAAGAAGTTCGAGATTTTCATAGGTTTCCTTCAAGTGAACCGAATGAGCAATAGGAACAGATGCCTATATGTTACCATTGTGAAGGAGAACACCTTTTAAACCTCTTTTGGAGGAATCAATGAACAGTCGCCGCTCACTTGCTTCATAGACTACAGTTCCTAGCATTGGTATTAATTCAGCAATATTGTTGCAATAAACCAGTGAACCTTCTTGCGAGTTCTGTACCAGTAAAATGATATCTCTGGAGAAAGTAAGTTCTTAGCCCGAAGTCTCGACCCCAAAATCTCTGGAAAATTCTTTGGAAGGCCTAAATCTCTCACCAAATCATTAAGTTCACCTTGTGTGAAAAGCTGTGGTTCACCAGACGTTTCAGCTTGAAAACAAGCACTATCGTCATTTCTATTGACATCAGATTCAGAATCAGATGAAACTGTGTGTCCGGTGGAATAGGTACAGGTATATCAGGTCCATGATCAATAAGTCTTATTGCAGATTGAAGGTTCGGATAAGAAATTTCCTGTTTACTTCGAGTGTTGTAGCTTTGCACGTTACATGAGCAAAAATAGCAGTCATCTCCGTGGTTTCTAGGCTCACGCAAGACCATTGGAATTCCAAAAGGCAAATACTTTTTCTTAGCTTAAGTCCATTGTCTCAATTCTTCGACATAAATGGTGCCAACTTTGTGCGGTCCCCAAGTTTTATTCCGAACTACGCGTAATATGTAATGTTTGCCTTTGTTTCTTTACAACATATTTACCACAAATATAACAGAGCATGTTTGAGTCATTTACACAACCTCTTGTTGCCATAGCGATGAATATATAATATTAGAAAAAGAAAAAATAATGTCAAAGTGCACGCACAAACAAATAGAATTCAGAAATGACATGTCATGCGGCCTGTTAACTGTTTATATACTAGCGGTGTGTTTCTCGTGGGTTCTAGAACGTTCGATAAGACTCTCACGT